>NC_028647.1:34759384-34767563 GCF_001406875.1 Solanum pennellii
TTATAAAACACAGTGAACAAAAAAGAGGCAAAAGTAGAATGGTTATAGACTACAGAAATTTAAACGCCAAAACTAAAACATATAACTACCCAATACCAAATAAAATACTTAAAATAAGACAAATACAAGGATACAACTATTTTAGCAAATTTGATTGCAAATCAGGATTTTACCACCTAAAACTAGAAGAAGAATCTAAACAGTTAACAGCATTTACAGTACCGCAAGGATTCTATGAATGGAATGTATTACCATTTGGATATAAAAATGCACCAGGTAGATATCAACACTTTATGGATAACTATTTTAACCAATTAGAAAACTGTATAGTATACATAGATGATATATTATTATATTCTAAAACACAAGAAGAACTTTTGTTGTGACTGAATCATCTATCTTTTTGGTTATCCACCATTTTACCTGTGTGTTACATAGCTTCTCCAATAGCTACGCCTAAGCGGGCTCATAATTAAGGGATAAGGAGATTGCTACTAAGTAACTCATTCTCTACTAACGAGGAGTACTCATCTCAAGAGGTACACTGGAATACAACATGTCAACTCACGAAATGTAACCACCCCTTCTTCATATCCTCTCGGTGCTAAGCGTAACTTCCCCTACGAAGTGTCAACATTATATACTATAGGTTATGGATAACTAGTGGAACCACATCTCAAGTGACAAAGGGTATCCATCATCCCACCTATTTTAGAAAGCTCTTGGGAGAAAGTGAGGTTGCTACTTAACACTTCATCTCAATACACGAAGGGTGTTCACCCCAAAACTCCCCTTATTCACATTTGTTAACTTCATTCATTCATTCAAGTATGAGTGTATCTGTGGACACACCTTTCACGTAATCACCATTTCATTAACATTGAATTCTAGAAATTTTTACACTTAGTTCATCATACTTCACACACTAGCATGCTCAACATGTACACATATTTTATTTAGACATAACCTAAACAAGGCATACAATTCAAGTTTCACGAGACATATCAACAAGAACATCATCATTTCCACTTTACTTCATATATCAAGCGTTCAAGACATACTCACAATACCCATAAAAATATAATATACTCAAGAACTTCAGGTAAACACTGCCACCAAAGGTAGACTATACCACTCAAGGACAATTCACAATGAGAGCTAAACAATATAACCAACTTACCATTTACTCAAGATTTCACCACATATAATCAATTCCTCAATATTTCATAATAATATATCCCTTTGGGAAGTACATAAACCATAATATAATCATGAAGAAAGAAAGCTCAAACATTATACAATCATGTTCATTTAGCCAATTTCATAAGCTAAAAGTTGAAAATATGCATAAGCATGGGTTCATTAGGGTTTTTATTTTCAAATCATCAACTAATACTAAAAACAACATATTTGAATCATTAAAACATTTTTATATGAAGACCCCTTCTTAGTCTCAAAGATAGAAGAAGATAGCGTTTGAAAACCCTTTTTGAAATCTTTTAGAAATGACTCTTTCAATGGAAGAGAGTTCAAGGATGACTGCCATACCTCAATGAGAAGAAACCCACTAATTTTTAATGAAGAATACGTATACCTCCATACCTCTAATACCTTCCTTGAGTTCAAGCTTCTATGGGGTTTTGGGAGAGTCTTTCTATACAGAGAGAGTTTGAATATTTGAAACGAGGGGTCTTGTCTATGACTAGAAATTCAGATCAATTTAGTATACTTAAAAACCCTAAATTAATCATTCTAGGTTCATAAAATACTTGGGGGAGAATATACAAAACACCCTAAGCCAAGGCAGTGCATTCAACAGCTTTTGCAGGACAACTATCGACGGACCCAAGCAACGGGGCGTCGACTGAATGAAGGCCTGTGTTGCTGGGAATCATTTGGGTATGCAGCTGGAAAAGTGGAGGGCTTACCTCCAAGATTAATTCTCAACCTATGCCCCTAGACGAAGGGGCGTCCTCTTGACTACAGCCAATAGGTTGATGGGTGTCGAATGCCCAGTTTTAGCAGCTTGGGTCCTCTTCTAGGACCCCTTGTGTGTCCTAGGTGGAGTCGTACCCAGTAGTTGAACCCCTAAACATGTTCATATAGGTTTTAGGAATATCCCACATAAATTTCAATCAAAACAAACATGCAAAACTTGCTAAAACACACTATGATGCACAAGCACTTTCTAAGGCTCATCATCCTAACGTCACGGACGTTCTTGGGTGTATGACCTCCAAACATCACCAAACTTCATGCACTGCCTAAGAAAATCGTTATTAATCACTTTAACAAAAAATTCACTCATGAAGCATTTACAAAGCTCTTGTTCACCTTAGTTCGTTTTAGGGTGTTACATGCTTCCCCACTTGGAACAACATTCATCCTCGAATGACACTAAGCACCTTTAAGAACATCAAGAACTTACTAAAAGCATATAACACACTAAATAAAGGCTCTAATATTCATAGTCAATGCACCAAAGTTACAGGGAATACCAACTACACATTAATAAACACTTTTGCATCACAGGCAACTTTTGGAAGGAAAATTTCCAAATTCAAGCGCACACTTAATTCTTCATTTATGGAGGTACTACCTTCTCCAACAATATACATGCTCATAAAAAATAATTTGTACACACATTGAAACCATTATTCATGAAAATGTAATTTTTTTCAAACCTTGAAATTTTCACAGTGTGTATAAAAATTCACACAGTAAAACATGCATGAAATTTCAACAATTTCCCTTTTAAGAAATTTATCAAGAAAGAACGAACATGAGAAAGACAAAACCATATGAATTCATCTTAAAACATAAACACAACAACCATAAAGGGTTAATACTTACGGAAACTATCAAATCTAGATTAGTTCTCTCTCCTACCCCCATCCCGTAGGGAGGATTCTTCTTTGGAGATTGATTTACCTTCTTCCCTTTTTCCTTGATGTTCGGGAAGTCCCTCATCTTGTGATTCTTACTAGCACATGCAAAGCAACCATCCGTTCTGGTAAGACACTTACCCAAATGTTTTTTCCCACAAGTAGCACCTAGGCCTCTCAAAAGTATGGCCACTTCTTTGGGAATTTTGGTTAGGAGCCCTATCCTTGTTTCCCATGGAAGACTATTGATGATAGAACCTCTTATTAGGTTTTGGTTAACTTGATTCATTACACCTAGGGATCTTCCCCTCTTGCCTTATTTGGGTATGCAGCTGGAAAAGTGGAGGGCTTACCTCCAACATTAATTCTCAACCTATGCCCCTAGACGAAGGGGCGTCCTCTTGACTACGGCCAATAGGTTGATGGGTGTCGATTGCCCTGTTTTAGCATCTTGGGTCCTCTTCTAGGACCCCTTGTGTGTCCTAGGTGGAGTCGTACCCAGTAGTTGAACCCCTAAACATGTTCATATAGGTTTTAGGAATATCCCACATAAATTTCAATCAAAACAAACATGCAAAACTTGCTAAAACACACTATGATGCACAAGCACTTTCTAAGGCTCATCATCCTAACGTCACGGACGTTCTTGGGTGTTTGACCTCCAAACATCACCAAACTTCATGCAATGCCTAAGAAAATCGTTACTAATCACTTTAACACAAAATTCACTCATGAAACATTTACAAAGGTCTAATTGACCTTAGTTCGTTTTAGGGTGTTACATGCTTCCCCACTTGGAACAACATTTATCCTCGAATGACACTAAACACCTTTAAGAACATCAAGAACTTACTAAAAGCATATAAAAAACTAAATAAAGGATCTAATATTCATAGTCAATGCACCAAAGTTACAGGGAATACCAACTACACATTAATAAACACTTTTGCATCACAGACAACTTTTGGAAGGAAAATTTCCAAATTCAAGCGCACACTTAATTCTTCATTTATGGAGGTACTACCTTATCCAACATTATACATGCTCATAAAAAATAATTTGTACACACATTGAAACCATTATTCATGAAAATGCAATTTTTTTCAAACCTTGAAATTTTCACAGTGTGTATAAAAATTCACACAGTAAAACATGCATGAAATTTCAACAATTTCCCTTTTAAGAAATTAATCAACAAAGAATGAACGTAAGAAAGACAAAACCATATGAACTCATCTTAAAACATAAACACAACAACCATAAAGGGTTAATACTTACGGAAACTATCAAATCCAGATTAGTTCTTTCTCCTACCCCCATCCCATAGGGAGGATTCTTCTTTGGAGATTGATTGACCTTCTTCCCTTTTTACTTGATGTTAGGGAAGTCCCTCATCTTGTGATTCTTACTAGCACATGCAAAGCAACCATCCGTTCTGGTAAGACACTTACCCAAATGTTTTTTCCCACAAGTAGCACCTAGGCCGCTCAAATTATGGCCACCTCTTTGGGAATTTTGGTTAGGAGCCCTATCCTTGTTTCCCATGGAAGACTATTAATGATAGAACCTCTTATTAGGTTTTGGTTAACTTGATTCATTACACCTAGGGATCTTCCCCTCTTGCCTTATTTGGGTATGCAGCTGGAAAAGTGGAGGGCTTATCTCCAAGATTAATTCTCAACCTATGCCCCTTGACGAAGGGGCGTCCTCTTGACTACGGCCAATAGGTTGATGGTTGTCGATTGCCCTGTTTTAGCAGCTTGGGTCCTCTTCTAGGACCCCTTGTGTGTCCTAGGTGGAGTCGTACCCAGTAGTTGAACCCCTAAACATGTTCATATAGGTTTTAGGAATATCCCACATAAATTTCAATCAAAACAAACATGCAAAACTTGCTAAAACACACTATGATGCACAAGCACTTTCTAAGGCTCATCATCCTAACGTCACGGACGTTCTTTGGTGTTTGACCTCCAAACATCACCAAACTTCATGCACTGCCTAAGAAAATCGTTACTAATCACTTTAACAAAGAATTCACTCATGAAACATTTACAAAGCTCTAGTTCACCTTAGTTCGTTTTAGGGTGTTACATGCTTCCCCACTTGGAACAACATTCATCCTCGAATGACACTAAACACCTTTAAGAACATCAAGAACTTACTAAAAGCATATAAAACACTAAATAAAGGCTCTAATATTCATAGTCAATGCACCAAACTAACAGGGAATACAAACTACGCATTAATAAACACTTTTGCATCACAGGCAACTTTTGGAAGGAAAATTTCTAAATTCAAGCGCACACTTAATTCTTTATTCATGGAGGTACTACCTTCTCCAACATTATACATGGTCATAAAAAATCATTTGTACACACATTGAAACCATTATTCATGAAAATGCAATTTTTTTCAAACCTTGAAATTTTCACAGTGTGTATAAAAATTCACACAGTAAAACATGCATGAAATTTCAACAATTTCCCTTTTAAGAAATTTATCAAGAAAGAATGAACACGTGAAAGACAAAACCATATGAATTCATCTTAAAACATAAACACAACAACCATAAAGGGTTAATACTTACGGAAACTATCAAATCCAGATTAGTTCTCTCTCCTACCCCCATCCCATAGGGAGGATTCTTCTTTGGAGATTGGTTGACCTTCTTCCCTTTTTCCTTGATGTTAGGGAAGTCCCTCATCTTGTGATTCTTACTAGCACATGCAAAGCAACCATCCGTTCTGGTAAGACACTTACCCAAATGTTTTTTCCCACAAGTAGCACCTAGGCCTCTCAAAAGTATGGCCACCTCTTTGGGAATTTTGGTTAGGATCCCTATCCTTGTTTCCCATGGAAGACTATTGATGACAGAACCTCTTATTAGGTTTTGGTTAACTTGATTCATTACATCTAGGGATCTTCCCCTCTTGCCTTATCTCCCTAATTTTTGATTCCTCAATTGGTTGTGCATACAGCATGAGCCTAGATATATCCATGCCATTAGGAGAATTATCGTACGACACTCCCTTTCCACCAAGCTAGACACTCCCATCACAAATTTGTTTATCCTAGCACTAGGGCTGTCTACCATGATCGGGGCCTACTTAGAGAGTTGGGTGAATTTGAGAGAGTACTCTTTCACACTCATTCCCCTTTGACGAAGGTTCATGAATTCAACCATTTTCCTCTCCCTCCACTTTAAAGGAAAGAACCTATCTATAAAAGCCTCTTTGAACACTTTCCAATATACCGGACCATTCCTTAATGGTCTCTCATCCCTCCATTGCTCAAATCACACTTGAGACATATCTTTGAGTGGGTAAGTGGCATGCTCTGCTTTCTTCCTAGGGTTCGTAAGACCCCCAAAATGAGTTAGGGTGTCTAGATCCTAACCCTTGTGTCTTTATGTTATGAAGTCATAAAATGTGCTTTATGGTTATAATGAGGTAGTGTATAAATATTTGGGTGATTTGGAAGTCAAATATCAAGGGATGACCAAGACGTTCGATGACTAGTCACCAAGAGGCCTTATATGTTTTTATGTGCATATATGTGTGTCATTGGCTTATGAAGTCCTTATATGACTAATACTGATGTTTATATGAAGTATGTTTAGTTTCAAGAAGTATAGAGGTTAATGTCAAAGAACGTCTACGACATTTGAATGAGCCTTGAGACGTGGATGTGTGACTTGAGTGTGCCTAGCATGTTTGGATGTGTTATGAGTGTTTGTTTTGGGTGAAACTGTTGTGTAAGGTCTTTGAAATGTTATAGTTTATGTTTAGATTGGAAACGTCCGGGTATGACTCCCAAAGGTCCCCGCAAAAGGACCTCAATGAGAACCCCCAAGGCTGTCGAGACACTGCGTTGGCAATGTCAATCGAAGAGCAAAGATGACGCCCCGTTCCTCAATCGACGCCCCATCTATTGAAGTTGCTCTACACATAGAATTGTGATCTCATCCTCCCAGGATGGATTTGAAGTCGCAAACAACGAATCAATAGGACGGCTCATCGACCAGACGACGCCTTGATGACTACTCTTGTCGATGCAACCTGCACAACTGTCATGCACTCTGCTTTCGTTTAAGGGGTGAATAAGATATTCACCCCATGTTCTAAACTGACCCTAGTTAGATTATTTGGTTATTTTTGGGTTTATTTAGGGGGTTAAAAATGTGACAACCCCATTCCCAATCCATGAATTCAAATTAGACTTCACTCTCCTAAAATATCCTCTCTAGAAACCTCCATTGGAGATGAAGCTCAAGAAGAACTTGGAGATTGGATTCCCATGGGTTATTAATCAATTTTCAGTGGTTTTATTCTACAATAAGGTATGGTAATCCATCATCTCTAGGTAAACTTTTACCTAGAGAGTTCCTTTAAATGTTTTTAAAGAAGGTTTATGTATGATCGAATCTCCATAGGTTCTTTCTCAAAACATTTTTAAAGGCTTCCTCATGATGCATTGATTTTAATATGTTGATTGTAACGTGGAGTTCAATCCAATTTCATGGTGAACCCATGCTCCCTTCAAAATCACAATTTAGCCTATGTGTGGGCTTTGTGATCTTGAATTTATGTTGATTGAATTATGAATCTACCATGTTGAATTGCTTATATGTACTGCCTATGATATCATGTGATGATGAATTATGTGTTGTTGGTCCAATATGTATTGAGGCTTGAAGAATTGATCTCTATTTTGTTTATTGATTTTTAACGTATGATATTCACTGTAATCTCGTCTATATAGTGCATGAATATAGGATTTCGTTTATGTAAAGCTAGGGCTACTGCCTTATATTGATATTATTCGTTAATAATGTGTATAAATCATGGATGATCAAAGCAAGGGAGTTTTGGTAAGAATGATCTACATTCCTCCAATTCTATAGATTGATGATGTAGTGTAATTGATATGATCTTGATCTTGTTATGGTTAATACATGATTTTAATTATGTTAGTGTACCTGTAGCTACTTCCCTTGTTATGAATTCTTGACGAAATATGGGTATTTATCAATTATGATCAAAGGTTGATGAATTGGTAAGAGTGGTTGTTCCTCTCTACTTTTCTATAGAATTGTTAGTTGATGAAGCCTTGTATGGCATTGGTGGTATGGTCCACTTATGGTAGAGGTGTTTACTTTATACCCAATATATATATATATATATATATATCTTTTCTATAGAATTGTTAGTTGATGAAGCCTTGTATGGCATTGGTGGTATGGTCCACTTATGGTAGAGGTGTGTACTTTATTGCCAATATATATATATATATAT
>NC_028647.1:34767988-34774935 GCF_001406875.1 Solanum pennellii
TATATATATATATATATATATATATATATATATATATATATATATATATGATGTGACCCTGGACTTAAAGGGAATCGTGTTATGAATATGTGATGGTAATGATCACCCAATGTGAAGCCTATGCGTAGTCCCTATTCTAGTTGTTATCTAGGTTGTATTGCTAATGTTATGAGCATGTGAACGGTTATGTTAGTGTTGGTTTAGGTTCTACCATTTATGAGTTATAATGGTTAACAATACCTTACCTATGTATCCCAATATGAATGTGTAAATAGCTAAGGTGAGGAGTCTTGAAAATAAAATAATGTTGTCTTGTCTGCTATGCTATTATGTGTTGTGTGGTCTATGTTTGAAGCTGCATTGTGGTTCTAAGAGGGTGGATGCTTCCATGTGTTTTTGATAGCAATTATGTGATCATGTTCACAATGTGCACACACTTAAAAATTATGCATGATTAGAAGGTAGTATAGGTTCATGGTGTCTAATTAAAGGTTGTTCTCATATTCACTAATGTCTACTACTATGCATGTAAGGAATATGTCAGTGAAGTATGTTATGTAAATTATCATTAATTAGGATGACTTGATAAGTGTACTAGTATGGGCAAGGGCATGGGACCTTGTCTATGCAATGCACATGTGTGCCTCGATAGGATAGTTCCTTGGTTTGGTTTTCTATGTACATGAATATGGATGCATGGTTATGTTATGAATGTGCATAGTGTATTAATGTGTTTATATGAAAGGATTTCTCATAAATATACTTATGCATTAATGTATGAACATGTGTGGCCTTAATGTGTTATGTGAAAGGTTTTCTCACATATAAGTATACACACACACATATATATATGATGATCTAGTCCATGTGAAAGGGTTTCTCACATCATTTAAGTTGATGAACACTCATCTATGACCTATGATATAGGTATATGATGATTCAATCTCCTAATCCTATGTTTTTATAAAGTAAAGTTAATAAAGGTTTTCTAATAAAAGAGAACTTAGCTTAGCACCGAGAAAACTTGAAGTTGAGGGGTGTCCCTTCCTATTATAGAATGGTAGGTCACCATAGTCCTCAAAATGTTTTAGCCTCATATCCCAAAGGGCATAGAGTGATATTTCCAAAAGCGGATAACTACAAAGCCCCATTTGGTATAAAGAGAGTTTCCACATGTACCTCCAAGCTCCGTGAACTATGCTTGCCACATAGGATATAGCAAGTTATTTCACTTACTATGATTGCATGTGTTAATGTTCTACTTTGGCTAAGTATATCACCTTCCATTGGTTTAAGGCTCTACAACACCAAATTCCATGTTTAGCACCCATGGTCATAGTGCCGGTTAAGGCTATAGTTTTCCTAAAGTAAAATGGACAATGAATGTAAATGACTGGGATCCTAACTAGGATAAACTAAAGGTATTTGCTTAGTATAGGTGGGGGTATGTGACTTAACCTATGCATTTCACAAGTAGCTCTTGAAGAGAGTTCTATGAAGGTGTTCTAATGTGTATGACTATGTTTATGTTCCTTATGCATGACATTGTAGTGTTGTCTACTTGTTGTGAATGAAATGCATGGTATGAGCCTATATGATGTGGTTTTGTCCCTACATGCATAAATTTGGTCATAATGACTATATTATGAATGTCTTGCTTGGCATGAATGAAGTTGTTTATGCTTGACATGTAAATGTATGAAGTGAATGTTATGATTCTTGCGGTGTTATGATAGGTTTACTAAGTATCTGTGAGGTTATGAGGCTTCACATGTACATTGCACTAGTAGAATTAGACTAGTATTATGAGTAAATTCTTATGTTAAGTGTAATGTGAAGTATGTGCTTTGTTATATGAAATGGTCCTATGAATGTATGTGTTGACTTGAAATGTTGTAGGTATGGTTTCGTTGTGGCCTTAAGGTGATGCTTGAGTGTGGATAGTGTTATGGGACATTATATGTACATTTCAATAGTGTTACTAGAGGGTTCGTCGGAAAGTCAAGAAGTTAGAACAAGAACAAGGTTCACTGAAAAGAGAAAAGTTAAGCTTACTGTGAAATAGGAAAATTTACTATAAAATGGGAAAGCTTACTGTAAAGTGGTCCTAAATGTTACTTAAAGGCATTGTATGATTTTATATGATATATTACCATTCAATATGCCTATATTAAGTATATGAAGGATATAATTCTTATTGTATAAGTTTTTTATGAAGTTTTCACAAAAAGGCATAACGGATGATTTCAAGTAAAATATCCCTTTTAAATACATGTTTTTGCATGGTTATCATACTTAGTACATTCTTGTACTATCTACATTTTTCTCTACCTTTTTACACAAAGTGTAGGTTATGGATGCTTAAAGGATGTCTTTAAATTGTGAGGAGCTTGATATGTGATTCCCAAGTCAAGGAAAGGAATCCTTAAGTCCAAGGATTTCCTAAATTTTATCTCTACTGTAATGTCTTGTAATATTTTGCTTATGAATTATGTTATAAGGGTCATGTGCCTAATGAACTCTAATGATGTTGAGTCTAGGTGGCAAAAAGAGACTAGAGTCTTTAACTATGTATTATGATATTTTATATATAATGAAAGTGATGTTCTAGCATATGATGTGCTAAAAAAGTTTTAAATTTTTCGCTAAACTTACCTATGACAATGCGATGAATGATAGCTATGGGATTTTACAAAACCTCGAAGAAGTCAAGTACACCATATTACGTCTAGGGGGTGCTCCCTGGTCGTAACAAACGTGGTATCAGAGCATGAGGCTTATGAAAGTGGATTTAGAGTCCAAAGTTTCATATTGTCACGTCTAGTAGAGTTTCGATCATCGGTGGTGAGTCGCGACACATCTATGAGAGAGAGACTATAGAAAGATAGAGTTTCCCTTCTTTATCATTATCATATCGTTCCATAGAACTTTACTCTATAAGATTCTCTCTGTGTTTTCTTGTTCGGTAATGTTTTATATGTGATTTCTTGGATGAGATGGTATCTCCATGCTTGAGGGAGAAAAGGTGAGTTTTGATGCTTATCTTTATTTTTTGGATTGATGAGTATTTGTGAAATTTGATTTGGCATGCTTTTAAGATGTGGTGTCAATTATGGCTATGTATGTGAAATATGAGAAATGATATATGTTGATATGATGTACTTTGTTGATATGTATGAGACATATATAATATGTCTTGTTATGTTGATACTTATGTCATGATATGGTTAAAGCATATTAGAAGTTTTTATGGTTAAAATGAGTCTCTTTTGGAATGTGTGTTACTGTATGACTTTGCATGATGATAGTCTTATGATATGGCTTAGAGTTTAAATGCTTTGAAGAATCTCATAAATAGCTAAATGTGCATGTTGCCTAAGTATATCTATTTCCTTGTTTTGATTGGAGTCCTTTTTAATGACTTGATCTTAGAATTAAGGGTACCATGCTTGTCTTGGAAGGGTGATGATGTGGGTTTGATTGACCTAGGAGTTACCTTACTGTAATGTTCATAGAAAAGAAAGAGACCTTATGGCTAAGTCCCCTCTATTGTTTCCCTAATGTTGTATGACCTTTGGTGTCTATGGTACTGTTGAAAACCTTATGTTGTTGGGTAGTATGACCAAACTTGATGATAGTGGATAATGTGCCTAGACGATAAGGTTTAGAATACCCTTTGAGGTCCCTATGTTAAGTTACTGTAATTTCCTTTTAGGTTGGTACTTTTAAGTGATGGTGATGAAGGTTGATAAGCTAAGATACTCTTGAGGTTGGGTTAAATTGCTCTTAATTGGGTTTACCCTAAGTGGGGATGGTCATATGAGTAGTAAAGTTGTAGATATTTCTATCTTGTCCTTCTATTCTTACTTGATCTTGAAACTAAAGAGTTCGTAGAAGATTGTTCATGATAGTAGTCTTGCATCAAAGTATGAGTTGCATGTTCTCTCTATGTTTGAAATGTCTTTGTTGACACTATGTTATACATGTTTTGAGGATTCTAAATTGCACGAAAAGGATTTTTCATCAAATTATGGTTTTTCTCATGTTAATTGTGCATCTTGATATGTTGGTTTTGCATTTAACTTCATGAGTTAATGTTAATGTGTGGTATTTTAAGACATTAATGAAAAATTTCAGTCTCTTTGAAATGAAAATGATGAGTCTCTTGAAAACTATGCAACTTGCATGGTTTGGAAAGCATGATTATAGGCTCATTTTTGCATAGTGAAGGCATGTTTAACTATTGTCCTAGTATGTGCCTATAAATTGTAAGACTTTCCCTAACTAATGCATGTTATGAAAGCTATTGTCAAACTAGAAATTGAAACTATGTGAAATGACTTCCTATTGTTGTGATGTGTGTGGTGAAAATTACCATTTTGACTTCACTTGGAAGAAAATTATGAGCAGGCTTTGGTTAAAAAGTTGAGAAATTGTCAATTAACATTAATAGACCTTTGTGATTTCTTGGGTATGGACTCATGAAACATGTAAGTGTGTAGAGGAGAATGACATTCCTCCATGGACACAACTAAGCATGGTATGGTTGAGTATGGCCCTCATGGAAGTATGCCTAACTAATAAGAATCCATTGTCAACCTATTTAACTCAAATCCATTGTTGAATCTGCCTAACTGTGACTTAAAGATGGTTACATAATGAGCTCTTAATGAATTGAAATGTAAAGAACATGTTATGATTAGGAGAAGGATGTTCCTCCTATGAACATGAAAAGACCCTATATGTTTGATGCATTTAAGAGTGAGTGGAATAAAGGTTTTGCTTGATTGTGTTGCATTGGGGGCTAAATGGTTTGAAGTTTGTGTTCCTTGTAAGTTTGGTGCATTAAATTATATGTGATGATGTTATAAATGTTATGAGCTGATCTAGGATTCATTGAAGTTCTTGTTGTGATTAAAGTGTTCTAAGTGTCATTCGAGGATGAATTTTCCCATGTGGGGGATATTGTAAGACCCCCAAAATGAGTAAGGGTGTTTAGAGCCTAATGTTTGTGTCTTGATGTTACGAAGTCCTAAACTGGGTTTTAAGATTGTAATGAGGCAGTGTCTAAAGATTTAAGTTATTTGGAAGTCAAACGTCAAGGGACGATCAAGACGTTCGACAACTAGTCACCAAGAGGCCTTAGACATTTTTATCTATTTATATGTGTGTCATTGTATTATGAATCCCTTATATGAGTAATAATGATTTTATGAGCAGTATGTTAAACATGCAAGACGTTCGAAAGTTAGCCCTTGAGACGTCCATATGGGACTTGAGTGTGCCTAGCATGTTTGGATGTGTTACCAGTGTGTATTAGGTGAAATTGTTGTGGAAGGTCCTTGACATGTTAATGTGTATAGTTACGTTGGAAATGTATGGGTATGACTCACTAAGGGCCTCGCAAAAGGTCTTCAACGAGGACCCCAAAGGCTGTCGAGACTCTACCTTGGCAGTGTCAATCGATGAGTTAAGTTGACACCTCGGTCCTCAATCGACGCCCCGTCAACGGCAGACGTCTCTCAAAATTTAGAAGTGTGAGATCAAGCCCCCCAGGATGGTTGCAATCGCAAACGATGGAGCAGCAGGATGGCTCGTCGACTAGATGATGCCCCGTCGACTGCTCTCGTCAATGCAGCCCACAACAACTGACATGCATGCTGCTTTCATTTGAGGGGTGAATGGGAATATCACCCCACGTGCTAACCTGACCCTAGTTTGTTTATTTGGTTATTTTGTGTTTATTAAGTGGGTTAAAAATGTGACAATCCCATTCCCATTCCATGAATTCAAATTAGACTTCCCTCTCCCAAAATATCATCTATAGAAACCTCCATTAGAGATGACGCTCAAGAAAAGCTCAAAGATTGGATTCCCATGTGTTCTTCATAAATTTTAAGTGGTTTTCTTCTACAATGACGTATAGTAATACTTCATCTCTAAGTAACCTTTCACCTAGAGAGTTCCTTTCAATGTTTTCAAAATAAAGTTTATGATCAAATCTCGAATCTTCCAATCTAGCCACGAGTTCTTTCTGAAAAAGTTTTTAACGCCTTCTTCATGATGAATTAATGTTAATATGTTGTTTATAACGTGACTTTCAATCCAATTGCATGATGAACCCATGCTCCCTTCAAACTCACTATTTAGGTTATGCATGGGCTTTGTGATCTTGAATTTATGTTGATTGAATTATGATTCTAGTATGTTGAATTGCTTATATCTACTGCTTATGATATCATGTGATTATGAATTATGTGTTGTTGGTCCAATATGTATTGAGGCTTTAAGACTTGATCTCTATTTCTTATTGATTGTTAAAGTATGATATTCACTGTAATCTCGTCTATATAGTGCATGAATGTAGGATTTCGTTTATGTAAAGATACTTGTAGCTACTGCCTTATATTGATATTATTTATGAATTATGTGTATAAATCATGTATTATCAAAACAAGGAAGTTTTGTCAAGGATTATCTACATTCCTCCAATTCAATAGATTGATGATGTAGTGTAATTGATATGATATTAATCCTGTTATGGTTAATGCATGATTCCGATTGTGTTATTGTACTTTCAGCTACTTCCCTTTATATGAATTTTTGTCGAAATATGGTTATTGATCAGTGATGATCAAAGGTTGATGAACTGGCAAGAATGGCTCTTCCTCTCTACTTTTCTATAGAATTGTTAGTTGTTGAAGCCTTGTATGTCATTGTGTGGTATGGTCCACTTATGGTGGCGGTGTATACTAGTGTACCTTCAGATACTTCCCTTGATATGAATTTTTGACGAAATATAGGTATTGATCAGTGATGATCAAAGGTTGATGAACTGGTAAGAATGGCTCTTCCTCTCTACTTTTCTAGAGAATTGTTAGTTGTTCTTATGGTGGCGGTGCATACTTTATTGCCAATATATATATATATATATATATATATATATA
>NC_028647.1:34775448-34783093 GCF_001406875.1 Solanum pennellii
TGTGTGTGTGTGTGTGTGTGTGTGTGTGTGTGTGTGTGTGTGTTTGTATGTGTGTGTCTGTGTGTAATGTGATCATGGATTTAAAGTCAATTATGTTATGAATATGTGATGGTGAATGATCACCCAATGTGAAGCCTATGTCAGGTCCCTATCCTAGTTGTGATCTAGGTTGTATTGCTAATGTTATGAGTAGGTAAATGGTAATGTTAGGGTTGGTTTAGGTGCTGCCATTTATGAGTTATAATGGTTAATAATCCCTTACCTATGTACCCCTATATGAATGTGTGAATACCTAAGGTGAGAAGTCTTGAAATTAACGTGATATTGTCATGTCTCCTATGCTACTATGTGTTTTGTGGTCTATGTTCGAAGGTGCATTGTGTTCCTAAGAGGGTGGATGCCTCCTTGTGTTGTTGATAGCCATTATGTGATAATGTTGACCAATGTACACACATTTGCACATTATGTGTAACACTCAAGAAAATGTACTCGTCTAGTGAAGAGTAAATTATGTTTTAAGAATAGGTATTGGGGGTACATTGGCATCCCAATACCCAATATTGAGAAATATTGGGCATATTATAGAATGTTGGCTTAAGGGTGTTAGCCAATTTCTATGAATACATAAGTATTTAAAATATAATCCAAGATTGTTTAGGAATTGTACCTGCAATGAAGACCCTAAGCTAAAATTATTGATTCTCAACTTAACACATTATGTACTAGGCATCCAAGTGTCAAGCCTAGGTACCATAGCACATGATCATTTAAAATGATTATGTAGAGTAAGAAGTGTCCAAGGATATAGTGAGGATCCTTGGGACAACAATAAATGAGCAGCAACACATGTACAAGCACAAGTGCAAACCGGCCAAGGGATGAGCAGCAACACATGTACAAGCACAAGTGCAAACCGGCCAAGGGATAAGCCCAACCAAATTTGGTTAGGGCGGTCGGGGGGCAGGCGCGCGCACGACTCAAGCCATTTGGGGCTTAGCTTCCTAACCAACTATAATCTCTAACTAACGTACCTAACTAGCTAACTAACCTAGGTCTAACCGAAATTAACTAACTAGTGCACCCGATAACCTAAGACCTAACCAGGTGACACTAGCCTAGTAACTAATTCAAAAAACATCCTCGGTACTAACCTAGGATGATCCAAAGGGGTTGATTATGGTCATAATTATATAGGGGTACTTTCGTATTTACCCTAATTCACATAATTAATTAAGTTAGCAACTTAATTAATTAATTAAAAATCATGGTCTTACCCAAAACTCTTAGGAAATTTCTAGGTTTTGCTAAGTCAAATGTTCTCCTATTTTTAGTCAATTTAGGAGGGGCGTTTTAGTAATTAGCTAATTGATTTATTAATTAAGTTAATAATTCTAAAGTTGAATTATTCCATATCAGTTCCTAAGACCTAGCTTAGAAACGCGACTCAAAGGCAATAAGCAAAAGGTAGAAAAACAAAAGTTCTCTTAGGCGATTTCAATGTATTCTTCAAGGTTTTAGTGAAAAGTGCAAGGTGATATTCGTAGATTCAATTCTATAACAAGGTATGGGTTTTCTCTCTTGGATTCCTTTCTCCAAGAGACTTTTCAAACGTTTTGAACTCAAAATATCAAAACGAGGGTTGTTCCCAATGAAACGAATGTTCCTCTCCCTAGTTTATAATTATTTCCAATTCTAGTGAATGTATAATGCAAAATGTCGAGCAGTTTTTTGGTATGTGGTGCTAAACTGATAATTATGTGTAAATTTCTATGATTTAATAATGTCGAATGACACCTATAGGTTAGATCCGTATGATTAATGCCTTATTGTGTTCGAGAAGATGAAATTGTTATAAATCGTTTATGAAATTTAGTTTACTGTTGAAAAGGGATGAAGGTTTTGAATTTACTATTTGTGTTTACAGTAGATATGTTGTGAGTATTTGAGACGCAATTTTTGCAAGAAGAAACAAGATGTGAATCAAAGCTAATTAATGAATCTTCCATGCCAAATAAACTTTATAGCGTGGCCAATCTAACACTAAATTGTTCTTATAAGCTAATTAAATGTTAAAAGTTGGCTTTCTTAAAATGAAGGTTTAGATTAATATAATATGTGAAAGTTTGGCTTATGCCAATTGTGTTTGAAAAAATGAAATTGTACTAATAAGCTAATCAAATGTTAAAAGTTGACTTGTTGACATGATGAGATTACTACAATGTATTCATGAAATAATTGACTTGGCTAGTGACAATATCATAGTTTGATTTGTGCCAATAAATTGACTTACAATGTTATTTCCAAAATATGATATAAAATTGACTAATGACTAATTTATACAAAACAAAGCATGACCAATGTAAATCAATGAATTCGTAACCAAGGGTATGCCAATCATTAGGACAAGTTCCAACATACCATATCCAAATAAACTATGAATATAGTATTACATTGAATAAGTTTATAACTTTCATAAAAAATTGTACAATGCTATGAAATGATATAGAGAAAGATAAAGTGAGTAATGACATAACTAAAAGCTTATGAGTTATGAAATTGACCAGAATGGCGTGTTAAAGAAAGTGAGACAAGTCTCACTTGCACCTAAACGTTAATTCTAAAGATACTCACATAAGAGGGTGTTAGAATTCGTGAGACAAGTCTCACTCATACCATAATGATAATGTAAGACTCAATTTCACATTCATCAAGTAAAGAAAGGGGTGACAAGTCATCCATTGAGCTATGTTAAATATACTCACGTAAAAGGGTGTTATAAATTGTGAGACAAGTCTCACTAACACCATGATAATAATGTATGGTTTAAGTTCACATTCATCAAGTAAAGAAAGGGATGACAAGTCGTCCACTAAGTTAAAAATACCTCATATTAGAAGCAAGCTTCCATAATGTATGACTTAACTCTAAATGTTAAAAAGTATAAGAAATTGAGAAAAGCACCGATAGACTAGCAATGAGCTTGTGCAAGCATATATAAGCCTCATGAGATGAGGCTACCACCAAGGTGGATAAGTAGTCTCCGAAATCTCGTAGTATTTGAACTATGTTGCACGCATAGGAACTAGACAGTAGATTCCGCCTAAGAGAGCTAGGTAGTATTTGGTTTCACTTTGGCAGGTAAACCACCCCTTTTCAGTATGGGGAAGACACTAGATTTCCTGTTAATATCACATGATCTATGTCGATTAATGCTCAAAGAAAGTATTCGGTTTCACTTTAGTCGTAAACCACCTCTTTTTGGTGCGGGGAAGGCACTGGACTTGGTTTCACTTAAGCCAGTGAACCACCCATTTTCGGTGTGGGGCAGACACTGGATTTAATGTTAACTCACATGATCTAGGTTCACTTTGAACGGTGAACCCCCCCTTTCGGTGTGGGGCAGACACTGGATTTCATGTTTGCTCACATGGTCTTAATGCTAAAGATTTCTTTAAGAAAGTATGAAAGAAAGAAGAAGAATTGTAAGTTCAAAGTGAACTAAGAAAGAAGGAGCTTAAAGTATATCAAATCATTAGTGGTTGATAAGAATGAAGTTTTAAGAAGTTACTGGCTTATGCCAATAAAGATATATGCTCCAATATCTTCACATTATGCAAATGATAAAATAATGGACATAGCCAAATAAAGATTGGTTTATAATGACTTCTTATATTATGCAAATGATCAAATAATGGGCATAACCAATATAAATTGGCTTATAAGAGCAAAAACCTAATAACTCATCAATTGAAGTATGAATATATGCCACAACATCTTCAAAATATGAAAATGATCAAATAATTGGCCTAGCCAACAAATATTGGCTTATAAAGATTTCATGCCCAATTTAATAAGAATGGAAAATATAACTTGTAAGTAATGTAGCCAAATCATTTCCTTAGTCTTTTGGATTACTTACTCGATTCATTGTAGGTATGGGACTAAAATAAATCATTGTACAAATAAGATCAAAGGATATCATTGAACTACAACAGAAAGAAGAAAAAGTCCGAAAAATTAACTAAGGTAGGGAAGAGCACTCGGCCTAAGGGAGCGAATTTCTTATGTTTTGTTAATTTGTTCTAAAATTATGTTCATGATTCCAAGTTCTTATGTTCTTATATAAAATGTGTTGTACGCCTTAATTGCATGTGAACATGAACATGTCATATTCATAGCATGAATCAGAAATAACGATTTAAGAAAGTAAAGTGACTTAACATTCCGGAGACGGTATGTTTCTTTAGGAAAAGCTTTCCTTGATCATGCATAGTACCTATGTGTTTATGGTAATACACCCATACTTATTACAAGTGTGTACTCACCCCATCCATTATTACTATATTTATAGACGCAGGTCAGAGAGGAGATTGAAGATTCGACGAAGAAGTTTGGATTAGCGATCTCCAGACTTTGGTAGGTCCTCTTGAGTTTGAGGATGCTACATTTATTATTATAGCATAGTACATTAGATGTATCTAGTGGATGTTGTCCCTAGTAGTTCATTTTAACATTTGTTCAAGCATTTGTATAAGGCTGATTTGGCAAACTATTATTATTATTATGATTCATCATTTCATTTGTGTAATCTATTGATAGATGGTTGCTTAATTTGAGCTTATTAGAATATAACTCTAATGCAGTGTTATATGAAGTCTACGTATACTTTATTATGTTTTAAAAAGTTTTAAATCTTTCTGCAAATTTAACTATATGATCGTGATGAGAGTTAAGAAGTGGCTTGTCTTCCATCTCTGAGAGATTAACGACGCCGGTCTCGTTCGAATTCCAAAATTCGGGTGTGACAAACTTGGTATCAAAGCATGGGGTTAAATTATCTAGGAACTAAGGCTCAAAAAAACCACGTTGTGTAGTTTCTAGCTTAGGGTTGTGAAGTGTACCACAACCATGATTTAGAGACTAAGTGATGTTAGGAATCTTCCCTTCTTCTACTCTTTATCGTGTTGTGTAGAACTTTGACATTTTGTGTCATTCAAGCATCTAACTTCCTTCTTGTGTGTGCAATGAACACCAGAAGAAACATAGGTAGGAGAGTTAGAGAAGTCTGGCCCCAAGAAGGGAAATGATAGAAATGCACAGCGTGACTGAAAACCATATAGTAAGTGTGGCAATTTGCATGGAGGTCAGTGCATGGTAGGTTCTAATGCCTGCTACGGGTGTTAATGAAGAGGAGAAGGCTGAGTTGTCTGCATACCATCTCAAGGATGTGGCTCAGATATGGTACAAGAAGTGGGTATATGGCCGAGCACCAGGAGAAGTCCCCATCACTTGGGATATTCTCAAGACTGCACTCCTGGGGAGGTTCTTTTCCAAATAGTAGAGAGAGGTGAAGGTACAGGAGTTTATCAAACTTTGTCAAGGAGGTTGATGGTTCATGATCAACAAGTTGAGAAAAGTCGCCATAGGAAGAGGAATAGGGAAGCTAAGAAGGAAAAGTCTTTTGAAGGTAGTTCTTCTAAGAGGAGGCATGATGAGCCTAAGTTTAGGAAGAGATTTCCATATCAGGTTCCTTCTAATTTCTCCAAAAATCGTAATGATAGAGGTTCTAATCCTAAACCTCAAGAGGGGATAAATGTTTATCTACCAAAAGAGAGACCAACTTGTGGTAAGTGTGGTAAGAAACATGTAGGTGAATGTATTTCTGGGACTAATCGTTGCTCTAGTTGTAGCAAAGGTGGCCATATGGTGAAAGATTGTCCTAATGTGAGAAGTCAAGTTAAGGGTAATAGCCAAGCTCAACCAAGTGGTCCTAGTTCTGAAGCTCCAAAAAGGAACCGTTTTGATGCACTCAAGGCTAGGGTGAACTAGAAAGCTCTCCCGACATTGTGACGGGTATGTTACAAGTTTTCTCTATAAATGTCTATGCATTGTTTGATCCAAGTGATACTCTTTCTTTTGTTACAACTTTGGTAGCTACGAAGTTTGATGTACTTCCCGATTTTTTTATTGAACCCTTTTCCATTTGTACCCCAATGGGTGACTTTGTAGTTGCAAAAAGAGTCTATAGGAAATGCCTTGTCATGCTGCCCAAAAGAGTTACTCTTGCTAATTCAGTAGGACTTGACATATTTGATTTTGATATCATCTTGGGTATGGATGAGCTTCACGTTTGTTTTTCTTCCACAAATTGTAGAACAAGGGTACTAAAATTTCGAATCCCTAATGAACCCATTTTAGAGTGGAAAGAGAGAAAATTATATGCCAAGGGGTCAAATCATTTCTTGTTTGAAGGCTTGCAAGATGATAGCCAAGGGTTGTTTATACCATGTGGTGAGATTTGTTGACCTAAAATGGGAAACTCCTTCTATTGAGTTAGTTCCTATAGTGAGAAGAAGCCCATGATTCTCGCTATTCTATACATCCGAGTGCCACCAAAATGTATCATCACCTTAGAAAGGGAAGTTGAGTCCGAGGTATATAGATCCTTATGAGATCTTACTGCAAGTGGGAAATGTTGCTTATGAATTGAAATTACCAAATGACTTGGCTTCTATTCATCCAATGTTTCACATTTCGATGCTTAAGAAGTGTCTAGGCGATCCAGTATCCATTCTACCTGTCGAGGGGTTAGGGGTCGATGAGAACCTTTATTATGCAGAGATTCTAGTTGCAATTTTAGAACGTCAAGTGAAGCGACTGAGGAAAAAGGAGGTTCCCACCGTAAAAGTTTTATGGAGGAACCACCTTATTTAGGGAGCAACATGGGAGGACGAGGCCGACATGAGATCCCGTTACTCTCACTTGTTCATTTCTTGAGGTTATACATACTCTTCCTAAGTCTGATTTTGTTTATCAAACTCTAAATTTTAGTGCGTTAGTCGGTTTTGGTGTTTTAAGTCAATAACTATGTGCTTTATACTTGCACTATATGAGTTAATATGAGTTCATGATTTCATTCATGTTGTATTTTTTGTATAGCATTGACATGATTTTTTTGTTGCATGAGTTGTGATGTGCATTGAGTTAAAGTAAGATTGAGAAGGAAGTTCCTCAACCTCAGATATGAAGTTTCAGATAAGGTTTGAGTGTTGTGCATCATCCAGAGTAAGTTGTGAATTAGATATTTACAAAGATGAATTTTCAAGTATGTTGATGTGTTTTCGAAAATACCCTCTCTATTTGAAAATGATGTGTAGTGTCATTCGGAAATGAATGTTCCTAAGGGGGGATAATGTAACATTCAAGAAAATGTACTCTTCTAGTGAAGAGTCTATTAAGTTTTAAGAATAGGTATTGGGGATACATAGGCATCTCAATGCCCACTATTGAGAAATATTGGGCATATTATAGAATATTGGCTTAAGGGTGTTAGCCAATTTCTATGTATACAGAAGTATTTAAAATATAATCCAAGCTTGTTTAAGAATTGTACCTGCAATGAAGATCCTAAGGTAAAATTATTGATCTCAACTTAACACATTATGTATTAGGCATCCAAGTGTCAAGCCTAGGTACCATATCACATGATCATTTAAAATGATCATGTTGAGTAAGAAGTGCCCAAGGATATAGTGAGGATCCTTGGGAAAATAAGAAATGAGCAGCAACACATATGCAAGCACATGTGCTAACCGGCCAAGGAACAAGCCCAACCGAATTCGATTAGGGCACTTGGGGGGGGGGG
>NC_028647.1:34783187-34875686 GCF_001406875.1 Solanum pennellii
GGGGGGGGGGGGCACGACTCAAGTCATGTGGGGCCTAGCTTCCTAACCAACTCTAGGCTCTAACTAACTTAAATAACTAGATAACTAACCTAGGACTAACCTAAATTAAGTAACTAGTTCACCCGACAACCTAAGACCTATCTGGTGACACTAGCCTAGTAACTAAATCAAGCAACATCCTAGTACTTAACCTAGGATGGTCCAAAGGGGTTGAATATGGTCCAAATTATGTAGGGGTAATTAAGTAGTTACCCTAATTCACTTAATTAATTAAATTATAAACTTAATTAATTAATTAAAAATCATGGTCTTAGCCGAAGCCCTTAGAAAATTTCATGATTTGGCTAAGTCAAATGTTCTCCTATTTTTAGTCAATTTAGGAGGGGCGTTTTAGTAATTAGCTAATTGATTTATTAATCAAGTAAATTAGTCTAAAGTTTAATTATTCCATATAAGTTCCTAAAACCTAGAACTCACAATAATTCACTTAGAAACGCAACTCAAAGGTAGTTTGCAATACATAGAAAGACAAAAGTTCTCTTAGGCGATTTCAAGGTATTATTCAAGGTTTTCGTGCAAAGTGCAAAGTGATATTTTTAGATTAAATTCTACAATAAGGTATTGGTTTTATCTCTTGTATTCCTTTCTCCAAGAGGCTTTTCAAATGTTTTGAACTCAAGAAATCGAAACTACGTTTCTTCCCAATGAAATGAATGTTCCTCTCCCTAGTTTATCCTTATTTCCTATTCTAGTGAATGTATAATGTAAAATTTCGAGCATGTTGTTGGTATGTGGTGCTAACTGATCATTATGTGTAGGTTTCAATGATTTAATAATGTCGAATGAGACCTATAGGTTAGATCCATATGATTAATGCCCTATTGCGTTCGAGAAGTTGAAATTGTTATAAGTCATTTCTGAAATTTAGTTTACTGTTGAAAAGGGATGAGTGTTTCGAATTTAATATTTGTGTTTACAGTAGATATGTTGCGAGTATTTTGAATTCAATGCTTCCAAGAAGAAACAAGATGTGAATCAAACTTAATTAATGAATCTTCCATGCCAAATCAACTTTATAGCGTGGACAATCTAACACTGAATTGTTCTTATAAGCTAATTAAATGTTAAAAGTTGGCTTGGTTAAAATGAAATTTTAGATTTCTATAAAATGTGAAAGTTCGGATTATGCCAATTGTTTTTGAGGATATGAAATTGTTCTTATAAGCTAGTCAAATGTAAAAAGTTTTCTTGTTGACATGATGAGATTACTGCAATTTATTCGTAAAATAATTGACTTGGCTAGTAATAATATCATAGTTTGATTTATGCCAATAAATTGGCTTACAATGTTATTACCAAAATATGATATAAAATTGGCTAATGACTAAGTTATACAAAATTAAAGCATGACCAATGTAACTCAATGAATTCAAAACCAAGGGTGTGCCAATCATTGGGATAAGTCCCAACATACCCTATCCAAATGAACTATGAATGTAGTAGTACATTAAATAAGTTTAAAGGTTTCATAGAGAATGATATAGGGCTTCCAAATGACATGGAGAAAGATAAAGTGAGTAATGACATAACTAAAAGCTTATGAGTTATGAAATTGACTAGAATGGGGTGTTAAAGGATGTGAGACAAGTCTCACTTGCACCTGAACGTTAATGCTAAAGATACTCACATAAGAGGGTGTTAGAATTTGTGAGACAAGTCTCACTCACACCATAATGATAATGTAAGACTCAAGTTCACATTCACAAAGTAAAGAAAGGGGTGACAAGTCATCCATTTAGATATGTTAAATATACTCACATAAGGGTGTTATAAATCGTGAGACAAGTCTCATTAACACCATGATGATAATGTAAGGTTTAATTTCACATTCATCAAGTAAAGAAAGGGATGAAAAGTCATCCACTGAGTTAAACTTACCTCATATTAGAGCAATCTTCCATAGTGTGTGAGTCAACTCTAAAAGTTAAAAAGTATAAGAAATTGATCAAAGAACTTATAGACTAGCAATGAGCTTGTGCGAGCACATATAAGCCTCATTAGATGAGGCTACCACCAAAGTGGATAAGTAGTCTCCGAAATCTCATAGTCTTTTAACTATGTTTGCAGCATAGGAACTAGCAAGTGAATTCCACCTAAGAGATCTACGTAGTATTTGGTTTCACTTTGGCAGGTGAACCACCCCTTTTTTAGTGTGGGGCAGACACTAGATTTCATGTTTAGCTCACATGATCTATGTCGGTTAATGCTCAAAGAAAGTATTTCGTTTCACTTCAGCCGTGAACCACCTATTTACGGTGTGGAAGATACAGGACTTGGTTTCACTTTAGCCGGTGAACACCCCCTTTTTGGCGTGGGCAGACACTGGATTTCATGTTAACTCACATAATCTAGGTTCACTTTTATCGATGAACCACCCCTTTTTGGTGTGGGCAGATACTGGATTTCATGTTAACTCAGATGATCTTAATGGGAAAGATTTATTTAAGAAAGTAAGAACGAAAGAAGAAGAAATGTAAGTTCAAAGTGAACTAAGAAAGAAAGAGCTGAAAGTGTATAAAATCATCACTGGTTGAATGAAGTTTTAACAAGTTATTGGCTTATGCCAATAAAGATATAAGCTCCTGTATCTTCATATTATGCAAATCATCAAATAATGGGCATAGAAAAATAAAGATTGACTTATAATGACCTCTTATATTATGAAAATTATCAAATAATGGGCATAGCCAATACAAATTGGCTTATAAGAGCAAAAACTCAATAACTCATCAATTGAAGTATGAATATATTATACAACATCTTAATAATATTAAAATGATCAAATACTTTTTCCTAGCCAATAAATATTGGCTCATAAAGATTTCATGCCCAATTTAATAAGAATGGAAAATATAACTTCTGAGTAAGGTAGCCAAATAATTTTCTTAGTCTTTTGGATTACTTACTCGATTCATTGTATGTATGGGAATACATGAATCATTGAACTTGTAAGTTAAACATAAGATCAAAGGATATCATTGAACTACACAACAGAAAAAAGAAAAAGAATGAAAAATGAACTAAGGCTGGAGGGAAGAGCTCTCGGTCTAAGGGAGCAAATGTCTTGTGTTTTATTTAAGTTGTTCTAAAATTATGTTCATGATTACAAGGTATTATGTTCATATAGAAAATGAGTTGTATGCCTTAATTTCATGAAAACATGTCATATTCATGTGACTTAACTTTCCAGAGACGGCATGTTGTTTTAGGAAGAGATTTCCTTGATCATGAATAGTCCTTATGTGTGTATGGTAATACACCCATACTTATTACAAGTGTTTACTAACCCCATCTATTATTAGTATATTTATAGACGCAGGTCCGAGAGGAGATTGAAGATTCGACGAAGAAGTTTGGATTAGCGATCTCCAAACTTTGGTAGGTCCTCTTGAGTTTGAGGATGCTACATGTATTATTATAGCTTAGTACATTAGATGTATCTAGTGGATGTTGTCTCTAGTAGTTCATTTTAAACATTTGTTAAATCATTTGTAATAAGGTCGATTTGGCAAACTATTATTATTATTATGATTCATCGTTTCATTTGTGTAATCTATTGATAGATGGTTGCTTAGTTTGAGATTATTAGAATATCACTCTTATGTAGTATTATATAAAGTCTAAATATACTTCATTATGTTTTAAAATGTTTTAAATTTTTCAACAAATTTAACTGTATAATTGTGATGAAAGCTAAAAAGAGGCTTCTCTACGACCTCTGAGAGGTTAGCGACGCCGGTCTCATTCGGATTCTAGAATCCGAGTGTGACATTATGCATGTTTACAAGGTAGTATAGGTTTATTGTGTCTAATGAAAGGTTGTTCTCATATTCACTAATGTCTACTACTATTCATGTAAGAAATACGTGTATGAAGCATGTTATGTGAAGTATCATTAATTAGGATGACTTGATAGGTCTATTTGTATGGAAAGGTTACGGGACCTTATCTATGCATTGCACATGTGTGCTTTGATAGGATAGTTCCTAATTTTTGTTTTCTATGTACATGAATATGAATGCATTGTTATTTTACGAATTTGCATAGTGTCTTAATGTGTTGATATGAAACGATTTCTCATAAATACACTTATGCATTAATGTATGAACATGTGTGGACTTAATGTGTTATGTGAAAGGTTTGCTCACATATAAGTATACACGAACACACATGTATGATGATCTAGTGAATATAGGGGCCTTGAAAGGTACGCTTAAGTGTACCCTAAACTAGATGGTGCTTAAATATGCTATGTCCATGTGAAAGGGTTTCTCACATGATTTAGATTAATGAACTCTCATCTATGACATATGATCTAAGTTTATGGGGAGTCAATCTCCTAAATCTCTACTATGTTTTTATAAATTAATGTTAATAAAGGATTTTTAATAAAAGGGAACTTATCTTAGCACCAAAAGAAGTTGATTTGAGGGGTATCCCTTCCCGTTGTAGGAAAGTAGGTCACAATAGTCCTCACGAGGTGGTTTGCCTCATATCCCAAAGGGACTAGAGTGATATTTTCAAAAGTGGATAACTATAATGCCCTATTTGGCATAAAAAGTGTTTCCACATGTACCTACATGTTCCATAAACTATGCTTTTAATAGAGGATCTAGAAAGTGATTTCACTTAGTTCTAGTCTATGTTAATGTTTTACTTTGGATAAGTAGAGCACCTTACATTTGTGTAAGGCTCTACAAAACCAAATTCCATGTTTAACACCCATGGACGTAGTGTCGGTAAAGGTTATAGTTTCCCTAAAGTAAAATGGACAATGGAAGTAAATGACTAGTATTCTAACTAGGATAACCTAAATTTAGTTGCTTAGTGTAAGTGGGGTGTGGGGTTTCACCTATGCATTTCACAAGTCTCTCTTTAAAGGAGTTATAGGAAGGTGTTCTAATGTATATTACTATGTTTATGTTCCTTATGCATGACATTGTAGTGTTGCCTACTTGTTGTGAGTTAAATGCATGGTATGAGTCTATATGATGTGGTCTTGTCCTTACATGTATAAATTTTGTCTTAATGAAATTATTATGAAGGTCTTGCTTGGCATGAATGAAGTTGTCTATGCTTGACATGTAAATGTATTAAGTGAATGTTATGAGGCTTGCAGTCTTATGATAGGTTCACTAAATATGTGTGAGGTTATGGGGCTTCACATGTACATTGCACTAGTAGACTTAGAATAGGATAATGAGTAAAGTCTTTTGTTATGTGTAATGTGAAGTATGTGGTTTGTTATATGAATTGGTCCTATGAGTGTATGTGTTGACTTGAAAGGTTGTAGGTATGCTTTTCTTGTGGCCTTAAGGTGATGCTTGAGTGTGGATATTTTTATGGGACATTATCTGTACATTGCACCAAGTGCTAATAGAGATTACTTGGGAATGTCAGGAAGTTAGAATAAGAAGAAGGTTCACTGTAAAGAGAAAAGGAAAACTTACTATGAAATAGGAAAGTTAACTGTAAAATGGGAAAGCTTACTATAAAGTGGTCCTAAATATGCCTTGAATGCATTTTATGATTTTATATGATCTATGACCATTGAATATGCCTATATTAAGTATATGAATGATATAATGCTTATTGTATAAGTGTTTATGAAGTTTTCACAAGAAGGCATAATACATAATTTCAAGTAAAATGTCCCTTTTAAATGCATGTTTTTGCACGGTTGCCATACTTAGTGCATTCCTGTACTAACTCCATTCTTCTCTATCTTTTTACACAATGGTGTAGGTTATGGATTCTTAAAGAATTTCATTAAATGGTGAGGAGCTTGATATGTGATTCCCAAGTTCAAGGAAAGGAATCGTTAAGTCCAAGGATTTCCTAAGTTTTATCTTTACTATAAAGTCTTGTAATATTTTACTTATGAATTATGTTATAAGGATCGTGTCCCTAATGTACTATAATGATGTTCAGTCTAGGATGGCAGAAAGATACTAGAGTCTTTTATATATAATGAAAGTGATGTCCTACAATATGATGTGCTAAGAAAGTTTGAAATTTTCCACTAAAATTACCTATGACAATAGATGAATGATAGCTATGGGCTTGTACAAGACCTCTAAGAGGTCAAGTACGCCATGTTACTTCTAGGGGGTGCTCCCCGGTCGTGACAGGTCACACCCATAGCATCCACAACATTTAATATCTTATCTATGCAGCTTTTGTGGATCTTCATTTACCTTAGTGCCATGAAAATTAGGAGGGTTTATCCTCATGAAATCCCTAATTCTAGAAGCGGGAGTAGTTACATTAGGTTGAGGTCCACAACCTTGGTTAGCCTAGGCAACCAAATGATTTGTGACGACTTGATCTTGAGTCATCATGAGTTGGGTCAAATTCATAAGGGCAGCCCTTAACTCCGCAGTGGTTATATCTCCTTCAACAAAAGAAGGTTGAGAAGCTTGAGGTATAGGGGCATTTGAGGCACTTGAGGCTCTTGAAGTTCTTCGTACTCATGAGGGGAACCACCTCATCACATCCTCATGGTAATCTATAGGGACTTAGTCTACACGGGGAGGGATCCTCTCATTAGCTATAGCTCTCTCCTGCCTTCTAGCGGTTGTCCTCCTCGTATTCATGTCCTATAAACACAAAAAGAAGAGGTTGAGAAAATACATCTTATAGAAGTCAACTCTAAGGCTCTACGTTAGAATAGTGTAGAAAATGAAACTTCTATCATCTTTTAGCCTCTCACTCATGGATGTGTCGCGACTCACACTGATAAACAAGACTCTACTAGACGTGGTTTTTGAGACTTTAGACCCTAAACTATTTCTCAAAAAATTATGCTCTGATACCTAGTTTGTCACGACATGAAAGTACCCCCTAGAAGATAGGGTAACCCTTAGGTCAAAAAATTGCATACTTGAACCTTCGGGGTTCTTGTACTAGCCTACTAGCTATGATTCATCGCATAAGACATGAAAAGTAGTGCGGACTTAAAACTTTTCACGACATTCACAATAATAATAAAATATCTTTCATAAATTCTTAAGAGTAGTGTCGTCTTGACAATCCATCTTAAAGACACAACTTAAATATATTAAGGACACGACCCTTTACATTGAAAGGAAATACACAAATAAGTCCAATAATAATGACTAAGAAACATATACTATGTCCTCAAATATATGAGGACATACCGAATCTCTAGAGATTTGATTCCCAAGCTTTGCCTTCTAGACTTCTTCTTGCCTCCAACCTATACTTATAGAGTATAGAAAAGTATGGGGTTAGTACAACGAATGTACTAAGTATGGCATATGCAAAAACATGTGAAAAGGGACGTTTTAGTATAAATAGAACTTTCATGCCAAATAAGTAAAACCTTCATGAATATAGAATTTAAATAGTATGTAGATCATCATTTGAACATACTGAAAGATTTCAATAATTTTATCACAAAGAATCACTTAACAGTAAGTTACAAAAAGTTACTCTAAGGCTCACTAAGTTAATACATGAAGTAACCACCCATACCCCCTTCAATACACACACTAGTGATCATTAGACTGCCAACCATAGGCTTACCTCACACGAGAAACAAGTCCACACTCTGAACTAGACATTCGATGAACATTCATACAATGACTTCACATAAGTGTCCTACTCCAATAGGAATTATAAGTTCCACTAAGTGCAATGTGAGAGTACCATCCCATATTACTACTTCCACTTAGTGCTCCTTGAGGATTCCCTTGGATCAAGCACACTACATTCATTATTCATAACTTCTATCAAATAAGACCTAACTTTTACATGCTTTCTTAACATTAGACCTTAAGTCATATAAATTCATTTACAATTCAAGCTAGCTCGTTCATACACTTCATATAAAACACACCAAGACTTCTGTTTCAGAATGTCTACTTGTTCAATGGATAAATAGCATCCCATACCACCACCTACCCTAAGTAGTACACTCTTTCAGGAGACTTAGTTCATTCATTCTTTTGTGGGGGATAGATTAACCTACATAGACCATGATATATAGACATGAAATCCCAATATTATCCCTTATCGGATGAGGGATCCCCACTTGCCTAGGGTACTGTCATTCTTTTAGCTTTTACATGGCTTATCCAATAGCTACATTTATGCGGGCGCATAGTTAAGGGATAAGGATATTGTTACTCAGTAACTCATTCTCTAATAACTAGGAATAGTCATCCGAAGAGGTACATTGGAATACAACATCTCAACTCATGAAGTGTAACTACCCCTTCTTCATATCCTCTCGGTGCTAAGCATACTCCGCCACAGAGTCTCAAAATTATATATTATAGGTTAAGGATAACTAGTGGACACCATATCTCAACTCACGAAGGTTATTGATCCTCCAACCTATCCTATAAAGCTCATGGGATATAGTGAGGTTTGTAATAAACACTTCATCTCAATTCACGAAAAGTGTTTGCCCCAAAACTGCCTTTATTCACATTTTGTAACTTCATTCATTCATTCAAGTGTGAGTGTGTGTGTGTGGACACACATTTCACATAATCACCATTTCATTAACATTGAATTCTAGACATGTTTACACTTTCACTCATCCTGTTTCACACACTAGCATGCTCAACATGTACACATACTTTATTAAGACATAACCTAAACAAGGCATACAATCCAAGTTTCACAAGACATATCGACAAGAACATCATCATTTCCACTTTACTTCATATATAAAGCCTTAAAATACATACTCCCAATACCTATACAAATATAATATACTCAAGAACTTCAAGTACACACCGCCATCAAAGGTGGACCATACCACTCAAGAACAATTCACAATGAGAGCTAAAAAATATAACCAACTTACTATTTACTCAAGCTTTCACCTCAAATAATCAATTCCTTAATATTCAATGATATTATAGTTTAAGAAAGTAGCTAAACCATAATACATCATGAAGAAACAAAAGCTCAAACACTACACAATCATGTTCATTTAACCCATTACTTAAGCTAAACTTTGGAAATATGTGTAAGCATGGTTTCATTAGGGTTTCGATATTAAAATCATCAACTAATACTAAAAACAACATACTTGAATCATTAAAACATTTTTATATGAAGACACATGCTTAGAGTTAAAGAAAGAAGCAGATACAGTTTGAAAACCCTTTTTGAAATATTTTAGAAATGACTCTTTGAATGGAAGAAAGTTAAAGGATGACTACCATACATCAATGATAAGAAACACACTAATTTTTTACGATTAAAACTTCCACCACCAGCCCTCCAAGACCTTCCTTGAGTCCAAAGTTTCTATGGGGTTTTGGGAGAATCTTTCTTTAGAGAGAGAGTTTGAATATTTGAAATGAGGGGTCTTGTCTAGGTTTAGGGCTTAAAATAAATTTACTATACTTTAATAACAATAAATTAATCATCCAAGGTTCATAAAAGACATGGGGTGAATCTACAAAACACCCCAAGCCAAGGTAGTGCGTCCAACATCTTTTGCAGGACCACCATCGACGGATCCAAGCAATGGGGCGTCAACTTAATGACAACACGTGCTGCTGGGCGTCGTTTGGGTCTGCAGCTGGGAAAGTGGAGGGTTGAGCTCCAAGTTTAAGGCTCAACTTACACCTCTAGATGATGGGGCATCGTCTTGACTATGACCAGTTGGTTGATGGGTGTCGATTGCCTAGTTTTGGCAGGTTGGTTGCAAAGTCTTGGGTCCTAAGTAGAGTCTTACCCAGATTTTGAACCCCTAAACATGGAAATATAGGTCTTAGGAACATCCCACATCAATTTCAATCAAAATAGACACGTAAAACATGCTAAAACACAATAAAAATGCACAAGCACTTTCTATAGCACATCTTCCGAACGTCATGGATGTTCTCAGATGTTTGACCTCCAAACATCACAAAACTTCATAAACTGCCCATGAACATCATTATTAATCATTTTAGTACAAAATTCGCTCATGAAACATTTATGAAGCTGTAGTTCACCTTAGTTTGTTTAAGGGTGTTACAAGTACAAGCTTTCATCCTCAAACGTATGCGCAAGTAAAGCATACCATTCACAAGTTAGAAGATATGTTAAGGTATTGTGTGATTGATTTATAAGGAAATCGATATAATCACCTACCTTCCATTGAGTTTGCTTACAACAACAATTATAATTTCTATCATCCAAATTGCTCCATATGACGCTATTTATGGTAGAAGATGCAAATCTCTATTGGATGGATTGAAGTTGGTGAAGCACGATTGATAGGACCAGATTTAGTTCACCAAACTATGGAGAAGGTGAAGGTGATTCAAGAGAGGCTGAAAATGGTGCAGAGTCACCACAAATCCTAAACATATGTTAGGAAAAGGCCGTTAGAGTTCGAAGTAGATGATTGGGTATATTTGAAGGTTTCACCCATAAAGGGTGTGATGAGGTTTGGTAGAAAGGAATTTTATTCCCCAGTATGTTGGACCTTATCGCATAGCCAAGAGGATTGGCAATGTAACTTATGAGTTAGAGCTACCAGAAGAGTTAGTAGTGGTTCATCCGGTATTTCACATCTCCACGTTGAAGAAATGCATGGCCAATTGTTCATTAATCATACCAACTGAAATATATTAAGATCAAAGATATCTTATCCTATGAAGAGATTCCTGTTCAGACTCTAGAATTCCAAGTTTGCAAGTTGAGGACAAAGGAAGTAGCCTCATTCAAGGTCCTTTGAAGGAACCAATTTGTTGAAGAAGCTAATTGGGAAGCTGAGGAGGATATGAAGAGGAGATATCCATATCTCTTCAAATTCAAAGAAAATGCAGACCAAGGTACTGTTATTTTCTTAGTACTTTTAAAATTATGACTGAGCATGTTGTTTGTTGCATTTTTATGTGTTGGGTGTTTGAAATTGATGTTACTACCTTAACCTAGTAAGTTAATCTTATTCGAGGACGAATGTTCCCAGGGGGAGATATTGTAACATCCCGCAACTAGAGAGAACTAGGATGAAGTTTAAAATCTGGAAATTTTTGTTTTTTGAAAGTATAAGGAAATCTAGAAAATTGATAGCAAGTTAAAGTTGAGTTTTGATCAACTTCAAAGGATCATAATATGGCTGGAAAGGTCTTGCAATGATCTTTCAAAATCTTCCAAGTTTGTGAGATTTCGAGTTCGTATGAGTGAGTTATTCCTTTTGGAAGTTGGATCGTTGGATTATAAAGAAAGCCCCATCCAGATATGGAAAGGGAAAAGTTATCTTTTCCTTACCTAATTAAATTAGTTCGTTTTATCGACTTAATTGGGTAAAACCAGACTTGGTTCAGTTCATAAAGATTTAGAATTCACGTTACGGATTTTGGATAAAGAACACGAGAAAAAAGAGAAGAGGAAAGGCAAGGATTTCTAAGAACGATCATTTGCTTGTGGATTTCTTCGAGGGTGATCCCAAAAAGGATGTGAGTATCTCATAGCGGTTGGATTCGTCCAGCTACATGCCAAACATATTTAATTTAGTGAAATCCATCCCAAAAAGGGTTGAAACTTTATGTTCTTGACTTTTATTCTTGAATTTAAATGTGTTCTTGAGTTGGGTTGAATGTATCAATTTCGAGACCTTTGATGTTAGGTTTTAGAATTGCTTTCATATGGGTTCTTGCGTAATAATGTTGGGTACTGGCATATCAAATGGTTTTAAGGAAGATTTTCGAGTTTAGGTGATTGGGGCTGAAAAACGAGAAAGGAAAAAGTCAAGTAGGATCCGTGAAACAAGTCCGCGTCGCAAACTTGTTCCCCGATGAACAAGAAGTCACTCCACGTCGCGGAAAGGATTGGACTCCACGATCTCAAAATTTAATTTGATAAATGAATATTCAGGAGAATATTTGCATCGTGGACTTGTTCCAAGACGGTGATTTCGTCACTTTCCTCAAATTTAGCTATTGGTATTCATTCCTACACATCATGAGGTCTTTCCAAAAATAAATCATAATATATGAATCCATAATTCAATTAAAGGATCAATTAAGAGTCAATTCAAGTAAGAGCTAAGATCAAAGTCATTACTCAAATCCAGTGAAGCTCATCAAAGTTTTCCAAGACTTTTTACAAATGTTTTAACTTTGTCTTAAGACTAAAAGTTTAAGTTAAGCTAAGAGTAAATTGTTGAGTTCATTTAAATAAAAGATATAGGGAACTAAGTATTCCCAAAGAATTTATAAATTTTTTCACATTTAAGGTAAGATAAATCTGAGATTTCCAAAGGAGTTTTGAGCAAGAGAAGGGAACATTGATTCCAAAAGATCTTTTAAGCTAAGTGTTGAGTAATTTTTCAACCCAAAGAAAGAAATTCTCTTGTAAAACTTATTAGCTAAGTATATTTGGGAAGTATTATTGACCACCAATATGGGATCCGAGTTTATATTAACTCAAATATCTATAAATCATGTAGCCATCATGGGCATTGAAGAATCATACTTTTTAGATTATCACTTAAGGTAAGCTAGTGGATCCACTAAGTTAAGCAAGGTCCTATACCGATGGCAAGTGTCACGACCAAGGAGCACCCTCTAGTCGTAAGCAGTGTCTTCCTCCTCTTAGAGGCTTTAGAAAAGCCCTTAGAATATATCATCGCATCATCGATAGTACAAAAAAATAATATATTAAAACTTTACATTTGAAGTTCACGTAGACATACATATATCGAAAATAGACTGCATTTGTCCCACACAACCCACTAACTTAAGAGTACAACATTTTGGACATTGGCATTCCATCACTACAATATGTCTTATATAGAAATAACAATAATGTCTTTGAAATAGGAAATATGAAACTAGAGTCATGCTTCTTCATCTTCGTACTTGAGGATTCACCAACTTTGGGTTATCAATCCAATTTCTTCAAGAAAGGAGTTGAATATATTGAATGGTCCGAACCTACACTTTGAGTAGAAAATAGAAGAGAATATGGGTTATTACAAACCACATGTACTAAGTGTAGAAACATATGCAAGTAAATCATTGAAAATATGCACAAAGGGAAATTTTTTATAAGCATGCCAAGTTAACATTAAAAGCTTTCATGAACATTTCAAGAATATATACAAGTCCATCACATAACAACAATAAGACAATTTCATATTGGATTTTCAAGAGCAACAACATAATAAAGCCATAAGAAACATTTCATCAATACAGCATAACACCTTACTCATAATCCCATTTCAGGTAAACTAGTGCAATGTATATGTGAAGTGCCATAACCCCATATAAACTAAGTAAACTATAAAAGAGACCATAAGCATTTCCTTTACATAATATAGCATCATAACACGTGTAGTCAACCTCTATATTGCAATAGACCAACATTATGTATATCAAGTAAAACTAATATTATATAAGACCAACATTATGTCACATACGGGTTTACCCCCTAAACGTAACCGGCGTGGTCATCCTTTTCAAGGAATAAGACTAGCCTCTTATTTTCATGTAATTACATTCATATGTTGAAAAATATGGACAAATTAAAACTTTTATTTTCTCTACTTGGAGGGTTCCATAGACCTCTACATACACATAATATATATTCGTATTTAGTATACATAGACCCTTCATATCGGAAGGTTACATATCCTTCGACTTTTATTGAACATATATATATATAATATAAAAATAGTCTCAATGATTGTCTCGTCTCATACCATCTAAACAGATATCACAATATGGGCATAACCCTTACATCAATTCAACAAGACCATGTATAGATGATACGAAAGTACAATATTCAAATAACAAAGAAAGAAATGATAGAGTCAATAAGCTCATAACAAAAACCAAAGCTAAAAGATGGCATTTCCCTCGAAAGTTGAGGACCTACGCTACTTGGATGAAAGGAAGAATCCAAACCTTCAACAATATTGCCTTCCAAACTCTTAAACGACCGAAATCTAAAATGTTTGGGACAAGGGAAGAAAACGGGGTTAGTACTCCACATGTACTAAGTATTAGATCTTATGCACATACACAAGCAAAACATGCTAAAATGGACTTTTTATCAAAGCATGCAATTCTACCCCTTTTTGGGCTTAATGCAAGTCAAGTAAGTCAAATTAATCATTAAAACATGCTTACAATCTTAACAAGTAGTACTTATATAAACACACTTGGAATTATGATTTACCACAACCCTAACATCAAGGAATAATATCACAAGAATGAATTAGAGTTGAACATATCACAATAAGCAAGACAACTACTCACAAGTTCTTATCAAGTCAACAAGTGCAATGACCAAGCAAAGCCCCATAACCTTACTCAATCAAGTATCCTCAACAAGAAAACTGACTAATGTCCAACTAAAAATATCATTGCATTTAGGCTTCCATTTCATCTTATATTATCATTGCAATCCAAGGCATATTCATAAAGGAACTTAATTAACATATAGTATGAACAATATGACATGGTCATCATATATATACATCATATAATATCTTAACATCAACAATATGACATGGTCATCATATATATACATCATATATTATCTTAACATAAACATATAATGACCTCCTCCTAAGACTCCCCTCAAGACTAACTAGTGCAATGTCTAAAATAGAGCCGCATACCCCATGTCCTTTAATTCGTTTACCTTTTGGGAACATCTTTCTCTAACCTACATAGACCACATGATCTAGTGCGTAATCCGGTTTCATAAAACCCTACACTGAAAGAAGGCGGAATACTTGCCAAGGTAGTACCAAAACATAAAACATAGCAACTACGTGGATCCACTAGCTAGTATTCCTATGGGGGAAACATAGTTCAAGAACTAGGAGATTTTGTTGGGACCCTCTTTATGCACCAGGCATTATGGTTTCCAATCGCAAGAGTAATGTAGTACTCCTACTTTCCATATGTGGGAAAGGACACTTTTCTCTCTAGTTCACTCGGTGCTAATCTAGAGTCCCTTTTTGAAATGTCTTTAAGCCTTTAATTATCAATCGTAACTTTATTTAGGACAAAGGGTCTACCCATTGTATAATAATAATCATCAATATCTCAATAATAATTGTATGAGTATAAGCCCTTTCATCACAATTCATATAAGTTAGGTTAACACTTTAGCATTTTATAACATATTAAGGCACATTGATAGTTTTCACCATCCTTATAGCACATACACCTTAATCTACCTCACAACATAGTCAAGACATTTCAATTAAACATCATACCATCCTATAATCCTAATATAAGGCATACTCCAATGTAATATCATGGCTTAACAACAATTAATCACAATTGGAAGTAAAGATAGAGATTTAAAAATTACCAAGTCTTTCTCGAAGCCTACATCAAGGTCTTACCATCAACCCATAACTCAATCCAACTTGGGGAGTAACATGATAGCTCAATGATAACCAATAGAATAACAAGGCCAAGTACATCTCTATAACACAATTTATCTTTAGATCACAACTTGAGATAAAGTACGTAGGCAAATTTCACACTATAATTCATAACCTAAATTACATCTCAAGAACTAGCATGATAGGCCTATAATTCATATTAATTTAACAATAATAGCACCATAGGATAGTAATGTAATAAACAACCAACTCAATCCAATGATCACCAATCAACATTGGTCAAGATCACTACCTACGGTTAGGGATAGAGCATCATATTCTTCAATTAGAACAAACCATTAACAGTTATCATAAATAGTTGAATTACATGTAAATCTACTCAATATGACCCTAAGAATTCATTAACAACTCAATTCATAACTTCAATTTCATAATTGAATGAAACACATAATAAAACTCAACTTTTTGAAATCTATTTTGAAGGAACCCTTTGAGGAAAGGATCTCAAAGGTTAATAGAATGCATACCTTAAAGTTTCTCTGCAATTTGATGAAGAATCTACCCTTTTTCCAGCCCCCAAACTCTAGTTCTTTCTAGCCTTAAATGGCTAGTTCAGTAGAGAGAGAAATAAGAGAGAAGAAAGAGAGTTTATTTTGAGAGTTGTATTTAGGTTAATGAGGGTTAAGGGTATTTATAGAGGGGCTTAATTAACTTAATTAGTCTCCCTTTAATCCCTAAATAACCCCTAAACCACTTAATTAATTAACTGAACTCATTTAAAATTCATCAATGAAATTCGACCCTCAACGACGAGGCCCCGATTGACCCGTCGGTGAATCGACGGACAACCCCCCCCTCCGTCCTACACTCCGTCGTCTATGTAAGAGAATTTACAAGCAAGGGCTTCCTCCAATTTTTCTAAGTATGGGATGACGGTGGCCTCGACGCCCCGTCTAGCCAATGACATCTCGTCAACCCCTCCGTCGCGTGTAACAGTAGCTAGGTAAACAAATGCCTTCATGAATCTTTGTAAGTGTTGGATGAGGGTGGCCTCGACGCCCCATCGAGCCGAATACGGACCATCGTCTGTCTCGTCGATGCACACTGCCGGGTAGTTCTGCATCAAACTGCAGGGGTTCTACTCAAGGGACCTTGATTGGTGCTTGAGGAGTCCTACCCATACGTTTTAATCATGAAATCACTGAAACACCCACTAGCTACCTCTCCACCCATTTCTGTACATTTCCGACACCTAATAGTTATTTAAAAGGCTAAAGCACACTAACAAGCCTTTGAACCAACTTCCCGGACGTCTTTGGATGTTTTGGTTCTTAAACCTTCTTAATGACCTATATTCATTAAAAATGGACTTAGAAACAGTGTTTAGACTTTATGAAACCTATGTTAGGCTTTATGATGAGTCTTGTATTTTCAAGGTGTTACATTATCCCCCCCCCTAGGCACATTCGTCCCCTAATGACACTAAAACTCTTTTAAATGAAGGAATAGACCCAAGAATAGCAACCCAACCAATCAACAATATCCATTTAACATAAATCATGTAACTTCAACAAGACAAATATCAAAACTCATATTACCAACACCTAAGGCTCAAAACACTTCATCATGTGTCATTTTCTTCTCAATATACTTATGAGCTCAACATACATCACATGAGTCAATTAACACAAAGTTCAACTTAACAACATGCTACCGATCATTTCGTGAAGACTCACCATATCAAAATGCACAACATAACTCAAACAAGGCAAAAAGCAAAATTTCATGTTTTTAATAGCAATACTACAGTGACTTCACTGTAAAACTTATTGTGAGGTTTTCAAAAATGCCCTTTTTGTAACACTTACCCCAAAAATCAAGAAACCACAAATATTTGTCATGATTATATAATTAAAAAGAATGGCTAACATTAATTCTCAAAAAGATGAGGATAACGGGACTTCATATTGGCCTCATACTCCTATGTAGCACCCTCAACTAATTGATTTTTCAATAACACCTTTTGAAAAACCATCTGTTTATTCCTCAACTTCTTAAATTGCCAATCAAGAATTTGAACTGGGACTTCCTCATAAGAGAGGTTATCCTTGACACGAAGACCCTCAATAGGAAGAATGGACTTGGTGTCACCGATACACTTTTTCAACATAGAAACATGGAAAACCGGATGAACCAAAACCAATTCACTATGAAGTTTCAATTAATAGGCAACCTTACCAACCCTTTGCAAGATTTCATAGGGACCAACATAACGATGACTCAATTTCCCTTTCCTTCCAAACCTAACCACCCCTTTCATTGGTGAAATTTTTAAATACACCTTATCACCTTCTTCGAACTCCAAATCCCTTCTCTTATTATCGACATAAGACTTTTGCCGACTATAGGCCGTTAGCAACCGGTTCCTTATGATATGAAATTTTTCCAAAGTCTTATCAATCAACTCAGGACAAAGAAGTGATGGCTCACCCACTTCAAACCATCCAATAGGAGACCTACACCTCCTACCAAACAAGGCTTCATAGGGAGCCATGGAAATGGATGAATGAGAACTGTTGTTGTAGGCAAACTCCACTAAAGGTAAATGCCTATCCCAACTCCCTTTAAAATAAATGATGCATTCTCTAAGCATATCTTCAAGGTTTTGTATTGTACGCTCCACTTGACCATCTGTTTGGGGATGAAAAGTGGTGCTTAACTTTACCGTAGTACCTAACCCTTCTGGAACAACCTCCAAAATCTAGATGTGAATTGTGTGCCCCGATCCAATATGATGGATAACGGAATGCCATGGCAGCACACAATCTCATCTAGAAAGATTCTTTCATAATCTTCCACCGAATATGAAGAGTTGACGGGGATAAAGAGAGCGGATTTAGTCAATTGATCCACAACCACCCATATGGAATCATAGGACTTTTGGGTCCTGGGTAAACCTACTACAAAGTACATATTGATATCTTCCCACTTCCATTTTTTAATTATGATCTCTTGTAGTAAGCCACCCGGCTTTAGGTGTTTGGCCTTTACTTGTTGGAAATTTGGACACTTAGCGACAAATTCCGCTATGCCCCTTTTTAGACCTTCCCACGAATATATTTCCCTTAGGTCATGGTACGTTTTTGTCAACCGCAAATGAATTGAGTAGCGGGACCCATGTGCTTCTTCTAAGATCCGAACCCTCGACCCATATACATCGAGAACACATAATCTCCCTTGTTACTTTAAAACACCATCCCCCCTAGGGAGAATGATTCATTAAACTTGCCAAGAAACCGATTCTTTCAACTCCATCAAGGCTAAATCAAGGTATTGTTTGGACATCACCTCAACCACTAAAGATGACTTGGAGTTATGATGAACTATGACACCCCCATCCGGAGCACTCTCAAACCTCACCCCCCAACCTAGCCAATCCATTTACTTCATTTCTAGGTCCTTTTTGGCTTCATCAAGATGGGATACACTACCCATAGTCATCCGACTTGGGGCATCCACAATTATATTAGCCTTGCCGGGGTGATAAAGGACACTCATATCATAATCTTTCAACCACTCAAGGCACCTTCTTTTTGTGAGATTTAACTCCTTTTGGGTAAACACATATTGGAGACTTTTATGATTGGTAAAAACATCCACATGAACCCCATACAAATAATGCCTCCAAATTTTCAAAGCAAACACCACGGGAGATAATTCAAGGTCATGAATGGGGTAATTCCTCTCATGTACCTTTAGTTGCCTAGAGGCATAGGCTATCACCTTCCCGTTTTGCATAAGCACACACCCCAAACCCACTCGGGATGCATCACAATACACCACAAAACCCTTTGTACCCTCCGGTAAGGTCAACACCAGAGCGGAAGTGATTTTATATTTAAACAATTAGAAGCCCTTCTCACATGCCTACGATCACTCGAACTTCTTACTCTTTTGAGTCAAAGTAGTCAAAGGAGATGCAATGGACATGAAACCATCCACAAACCTCCGAGAGTAACCCGCTAAACCCAAGAAACTCCTGATTTCAGTTGAAGTCAATGGTCTAGGCCAATTTTTCACCGCTTCCATTTTTCTTGGGTCTACTTCAACACCCTCACTAGAAATGATGTGCCCAAGAAAAGTAACCAATCTCAACAAAAACTCACACTTACTATATTTGTCATATAATTGATGTTCTTTAAGGGTTTGCAACACTACCCTCAAATGACCCATATGATCATCCTCATTCTTTGAGTATACCAAGATATTGTCAATGAAAAACATATCTATGTAATTTCAAAATACTCTATTCATTAGGTCCATAAATGTCGCCGTAGCATTAGTTACACTGAAAGACATGACCAAGAACTCATAATGCCCAATCCTAATCCAAAAAGCCATCTTCGGTATATCCTCCCCTCTCAGCCTGAGTTGATGATACCCCGACCTCAATTCTATCTTTGAAAAGTAACTCTCCCCTTGGAGTTGGTAAAATAAGTCATCAATCCGAGAGAGAGGGTACTTATTCTTAATGGTGACCTTGTTGAGTTGACGGTAGTCAATACAAATTCTCAAAGACCCATCCTTCTTTTTGACAAATAACACCGGAGCACCCCATGGATATATACTAGTCCTTATAAAGCATTTGTCAAGCAAATCCTTGAGTTGAGTCTTCAACTCTTTCAATTCGACTGGATCCATCCGATATGGAGGGATTGAAATGGGATTTGTTTCCGGTAGAAAATCAATATTAAAATCAATTTCCCATTCGTGAGGAATCCGGGAAAGTTATTAGGAAAAACCTTCAGAAATTCATTCACTACGGCGACCGACTCAATAGGAGGAATTTCAGAATACAAATCTTGGACTCTTACTATGTGATAGAGACAACCCTTTGAGATGATTTTACATGCTTTTAGAAAACATATGATGCGACATCTAGGACTAGAATTTCCCCCCTTCCACTCAACAATGGGTTCATTTGGGAAGTTAAACCTCACCACTCTTGTCCTACAATCAATGGATGCAAAACATGCATGCAACCAATCCATACCCAATATAATATCAAAATAAAGCATATCGAGTTCTACTAGATCAACATAAGAAAATCTATTGGGCAATGAAATAGGACACTTTCAATAGGCACTTTTAGCAACAACAGACTCTCCCATAAGAGTAGACACTAGAAAAGCCTCATGCAAAATATCGGATAAGATATCAAACTTTTTAGCTACTAGTGGTGTAACAAAGGACAAATTAGCACCCAGATCAAGTAAATCATACACATCAAGAGAAAATATTTTTAACATACCGGTCACCACGTCAGGAGAGGTCTTTTGCTCACCCCTAGAACGGAGAGCATAGAAGCAGTTCTTCTTTGGAGCATCACTAGATACACGTGCTTGAGCTTGGACACTACCCTTGTCATGACTCTTCAAGTTTGGACAATCTCTCATTTTGTGACCACTCTTACCACAACTAAAGAAATTATCCATCCCCTTAAGAAACTCACCATAGTGCTTTTTACCACACTTTTCACAAGTTGGCTTCTCCTGTGGTGAATTCGAACCTTTTCCCTTCTTAAATTTAGGGTTAGACACCCTATCACCACTATCTTTTAGGAATTTGGTAAGGACTTGATTGGAACCCCACTTCTTAAATTTAGGCTTATCTTGAATCTCAATCCTATTCTTTGAGGAGCCTCCATCAAATGACCTAGCCCTCCTAGCATCTCTAATTTTTCTCTTAGCTCTTGCCTCCTCAACCCTTCTTCCATAGACCATTAGAAGGGAAATGTCCATATTGTCATTTAGCATGAACGATTGGCACTCCTCTTGTAAGTCCTCCGACACCCCCATCAGAAAACGACTCATTTGGTCTCCAGGATCGGAGACTAAAGAAGGAGCATATTTGGACAACTTAACAAATTCCAAAGAGTACTCATGAACACTCTTCCCTACTTGGGGAAGATTGATGAACTCCGTCACCTTCTCCTCCCTCATCTCTCTAGGGAAGAATTGATCTAGAAAAGCTGCCTTAAAGATCTCCCAAGTCACTGGACCATCCCTCAACGACCTATTGTCCCTCCATTGCACATATCAAGATTAATCTACATCCTTGAGCTGATATGAGGACAACTCGAACTTCTCACTTGAAGTCACACCCATAGCATATAGCACTTTGTAGACCTCATGAAGGAATTCTTGGGGGTCTTCATCAACCTTAGACCCATAGAAGGTAGGAGTGTTCATCCGAGTGAAGTTTCTTAGACGCGAAGCCATAGTTGTGACTTTTTGATGAGGACAAGGAGCAACATCCCGATTGGCTTGAGTCGTCATAGCTTGGGCTTGAACCGTTGCGTCTTGTACTTGGGCAGTCATAGCTTGGGCCATTTGTGCAAGAATATACCTCATCTCCGCCTCCGTCATAGGTAGAGGGTTAGCCGGGGCTTGATCAACATTAGAATTTTCCTCAAGTGGAGGACTTGCTCATCATGGGAAGGAGCTCCCGCATTAGAAATTTTCTCCTCAAGTGTTCGAGCCCCATTCCTTCGAGTGTTCATGCTTCCTATAAGCACAACAATATGATTAAATGCAAAAGCACACGATAAGTATACTGTATTGGCACGATATAAGATTTCCAAGAAAGAGAGTGATTCCTAAGAATTATATAGGTTCCTATTCATAAGTGTGGCGCGCTTCACAATTATGAATACAAACCTAGATAGACGTGGTAGAGAGAGAGACATAACTCAACGGTATTCAACCTTATGCTCTGACACCAAGTTTATCACATTTGTGTTTACCCTTAGACATAATCGGTGTCGTCATCCTTTTAAAGGACTAAGACTAGCCTCTTAGTTTCATGTCATTACATTCATAGGTTGAAAATTTCTAAAAATTTAACACTTATTTTTCTCTACTTGGAGGTTTACATAGACCTCTACATACACATAATATATATTCATATCGAGTATACATAGACCCTTTATATAGGAAGGTTACATAGCCTTCTACTTTTATTGCATATATATATATATATATAAAAGAGAGAGAGAGACAGAGAGAGACAGAGAGAGACAGACAGAGAGAGAGAAATAGTCTCAACGATTGTCTCATCTCATACCATCTAAGCGGTTATCACAATATGGGCAATAGCTCTTACATCAATTCCACAAGAACATGTATTGGTCATACGAAAGTACAATATTCAAATAACAAGGAAAGAAATTATAGAGTCAATAAGATCATAAAAAAAATCCAAAGCTAGAATATGGCATTGCCCTCAAAAGTTAAAGACCTACCCTACTTCGATGAAAGGAAGAATCCAAGCCTTCAACAATATTGCCTTCCAAACTCTTCAATGATTGGAACCTAAAATATTTGGGACAAGGGAAGAAAAAGAAGTTAGTACTTCACATCTACTAAGTATGATATGTAATGCACATACACAAGAAAAACATGCTAAAAGGGACTTTTCACCAAAGCATGTCATTCTACCCCTTTTTGGGGCTTAATGCAAAGTCAAGTAAGTCATATTAATCAATCAAACATCCTTACTATCTTAACAAATAATACTTATCCCAACACACTTGGGATCATGATTTAACATAAACATATAAGAACCACCTCCTAAGACTCCCCTCAAGACTAACTAGTGCAATGTCTAGGTAGAGTCCCATACCCCTACCTAGACTAAGCTAGACCCCTTAGGTTATCTAAGTTAGAGTTCAGACTCCCCTCAAGACTAACTAGTGCAATGTCTAAGTAGAGTCTCATACCCCTACATAGACTAAGCTAGACCCCTTAGGTTATCTAAGTTAGAGTTCAAGTCCTTTAATTTGTTTTACCTTTTGGGAACATCTTGTCCTAACAAATATAGACCACATGAGCTAGTGTGGAATCCACAGTCATAAAACCCTACACCTAAAGAAGACAGACTACTTCCCAAGGTAGGACCAAAACATAAAACATAGAAACTACGTGGTCCACTAGCTAGAATTCCTATGGGGGAAACATAGTTCAAGAACTAGGACATTTAGTTGGGACCCTCTTTATGATCCATGCATTATGGTCTCCAATTTCAAGAGTAATGTAGTGCTCCTACCTTCCCTATGTGGATAGGGACACTTCTCTATCTAGTTCACTCGATGCTAAGCTAGAGTCCCTTTTTGAAATGTCTTTAAGCCTTTAATTATTAACCATAACTTAATTTAGTCCATAGGGTCTACACCTTTTATAATCATCATCATCAATATCTCAATAACAATTGTATGAGTATAAGCCCTTTCATCACAATTCATGTAAGTGAGGTTTACACTTTAGTATTTCATAACATATTAAGGCACATAGATAGTTTTTACCATCCTTATAGCAGATAGACCTTAATCTACCTCACAACATAGCCAAGAAATTTCAATTCAACATCATACCGCCCATTAATTCTAATATAAGGCATACTCTAATGAAATATCATGGCTTAAAAATTTAATCACAATTGGATGTAAAGATAGAGATTCTAAAACTCACCAAGTCTTTCTCATAGACTATCATAAAGGTATTACCATCAACCCATAACTCAACCCAACTTGGGGAGTAACATGATAGCACAATGATAACCAATAGACTAACAAGGCCAAGTACATCTCTATAACACAGTTGATCTTTAGATCACAACTTGACACAAAGTACATACGCAAATTTCACATTATAATTCATAAACAAAATTACATCTCAATAAATAGCATGATAAACCTATAATTCATCTTAATTTTACCATAATCGCACCATAGGATAGTAATTAATCAACAACCCACTTAATCGAATGATCACCATTCAACATAGGTCAAGATTACTACCTAGGGTTAGGGATAGAGGATCCTATTCTTCCATTAGACCAAACCATCAACAATTATCATAAAAAAATTTAATTACATATAAATAAAATAAATATAAACCTAAGAATTCACTAACAACTCTATCCATAACTTCAATTTCTTAATTGAACGAAACACATAAGAAAACTCAACTTCTGAAATCTATTTTGAAGGAACCCTTTGAGGAAAGGATCTCAAAGGTGAATAGGACTCATACCTTATTGTGTCTCCACAATTGGACGAAGAATCCACCCTTTTTCCATCCCCTAAACCCTAGTTCTTGCTAGCCTTCAATGGTGAGTTCATGTAGAGAGAAATAAGAGAGAAGGAAGAGAGTTTATTTTGAGAGTTGACTTTAGGTAATGAGGGTTAAGGGTATTTATAGAGGGGCTTAATTAACTTAATTAGTCTTCCTTTAACCCCTAAATAACCCCTAAACAACTTAATTAATTAAATAAAATCATTTAAAATTCAACAGTGAAATTCAACCTTCACTGACGAGACCTCGATCGACGGTGCATCAGTGAGTCGACGGACGAACCCTCCCCTCCGTCTTGAAATCCGTCGTATCTGTCAGAGACTTTGCAGGCGAGGGATTCCTCATTTTTCTAATTATCGGTTGATGGTGGCCTCGACGCCCCGTCGAGCCAATGACGCCTCGTTAACCCCTTCCATCGCATGTAACAATAGCTTGGTAAACAAGGGCCTTCACGAATCTTTCTAAGTGTGGGACAATGGTGGCCTCGTGCCCTCTTGAGACACGTACGGACCATCATCTGTCCCGTCGATGCACAGTGTCAGGCAGTGCTGCATCAAACTACAAGGGTTATCCTTAAGGGCCCCTGTTTTGGTCCTTAGGGAGTCATACCTAGACGTTTAAATAATGAAACCATTCAAACACCCATTAGATACCTTTATACCCATTTCCGTACATTTCCGACTCCTAAAAGTTATAAAAAGTCTAAGGCACACTAATATCCCTTTGAACCAACTTCTCGGATGTCTTTGTACATTTTAGTTCTTAAACCATCTAAATGACCTATATTCATTAAAAAAGGACTTAGAAATTGTTCTTAGACTTTATGACACCTATGTTAGGCTTTACAATGAGTCTTGGATTTTAAAGGTGTTACACATTATATAGAATCAATATGATGCATTTCGTTCATAACATATGTACATAAAGAGACCAGCCTAGGACTCCCCTCAAGGTCCACTTGTGCAATGTATAGGTAAGGTTCCATACCCTTACCTACACTAAGTAAACCTCTTAAGTAATTCTAGTTAATATAAATCTTTTTACTTTCATTAATTCATTTTACATTCAAGAAAAAATGCCATAACCGACATTAGACCATGTGAGCTAAACATGGAATCCGGTGTCAACCCCTCACAGTGAAAGGAGGGAAACCTATTTGCCTAGGTAGGACATATACATCATAATAACATCTACGTGGATCCACTAGTAAGATTTCCTATGGGGCCAGATAGGTAAAGAACTAGGAGATTGTTACAAGAAACTCTCTTTATGCTAATTCGTATCGTAGTTTCCACCTCATGAAAACCTTTGGTGAACCTACCTTCCTATTTTGAAGGGACACCTCTAATTGTCTAGTTCACTAGTTGCTAATCTCAATTCCGTTTTTGAAGTATCTTTAAGTATTCCTTAGCATTAGTTAATAATATAGTCCTTATAACTCTATCCCCTTATATTACATGACCATAGATCCTAGGTTCTAATATGAGAAATTCCTTTCATCACAACCCAACATTATCTGTGAACATTACATTATAATCATAGTAATAAGATGAACATGAGAATCACTTCCAATCCCTCTTAATAATACACCTATCATCATCTCATCTCCATCATATTTCATAGACTAATAACACATTCATAACTTCATCATTCATACTTCAATTGAACAACATTACCAAAAATAGACCAACATTAATACAATAAAGTGTTCATGACCTTCAAAGTCTTGCCAATGGCTTCCAAGAATCTCATGCAAGACCTCACCCCCAATTCCATGATATTCACGCAACAATTGATCATCATTATAATGTAATAGTAAAATTATGCAAGAACACATTCAATTTCACCTCCATAAATCATAATCAACATAATTCATAAGTCAGGATTAGGAGAAAAGGGGTATTCATAGGTCTTTATAGGGATTTACTTCAAAGCCTAAAGTGATATATAAAACCACCAATGACAATGCATAATTCATCACAAATAATTGAATTAAGACTAAACAAATCAAGTTAGAAAGTAGACCCACGAAACTGGACGAAAACTAGGTATTCAAGAACATTGAAATCCAAATTTTTGAAGAACCTCTTGGGGAAAGAAGTTCCAAGAGTGACTAGCCTCCATACCTTAACAATCCTTTGAGATTTGTAAGGGAAAGTCCTGATGTTGAAGCCCTAGGTAAAGCTTGTTCTTCTTCTTCAGTGGGGGTATTTGGAGTAGTGAGAGAAATTAGAGAGAGTTGAGAGCTTCTTGGTGTCACGACCGCGGAGCAACCCCCAGAAGTAACACGGCGTCGTCGACCTCTCGGAGGTCTAATACAAGCCTCTTATCATTCATTCATCGTATAATCATAAGAGTAGCAGAAAATTTAAAACTTTTTATATCACATCATATGCTAGAATCATCACTTCATACATACTTAGACTCTAAGTCTCTTTTGCAATTTTAGACTCAACATCAATAGAGTATAATAGGGACACGACCCTTAACAACATAAAATAATATCTAATCTATTACATTAATTGAATAAGAACTTGACGTAGGAAATCCTTGAATCATAAGAATACATTTCCTTGAACATGGGAGATGTATCTAAGCTTTTACCTTAGGAGGCATTATCTAGCCATTCACCGCCTATACTTTGTGTAAAAAGATGAAGAAGAATGGTATTAGTAGAAGAATGCACTAATTATGGCAACCATGGAAAACATGCATTTAAAGAGGACATTTAGTTAGAAATCATGCATCATGTTTTTTTAGTAAACTTCATGAATGTTGTCACAATAACCACAACATAGTTCACATATATCATATAGAAATGTACATTATTCATAACAACACATAAGCCACTTATCATATTTTATAAGGCACATTCATTACATACAACTTTTTGTTTCTCTTTTACCTTAACTTATTTCCTTAACCAACCCTCAAGTGTACTTAATACAATGTATCACATTTAGGTCACCTAAGATAGTCTTTCATGGATATGCTACATCAATACAACCACATACAATCATAAGGTCATAAGAACATCCTAAGACATAAACTTCATATATGAACCATCACCTATGACAACCCCCAAGTCACACTAGTGCAATGTTTAGGTAGCATCCCATTATACTACTTACACCAGGTGTTCCTAAGACGCTACCCTAGACTAGGAATAATATATTTTTCAAATCATAACACCTTCATTTGTCACTAAATATAAGGTCACGTACTTCATAACATCATAGAAAGACTCATTCATTTACTACACTTTAGTCATAAACTTATTTAGTTCATATCATAGGTAAACCACACTCAAAACCCCTTCACAAGCCTACTTGTACAATGTACACATGGAGTCCCATACCCCCATATATACTAAGTAAACTCATTTAGAAGTCATAAGTGCAATTCACATGCATAGTCATAATTCATGTCTTAACATAACAAAGTCACTTAAATATACCTTCATACAACGCATACCTAACATAAGTATTTATTTTATAAGAGGCTCCAATCTTATTCTTTGTTGATGTCCACTAGTGCAATGCATGCATAGGTTCCATAGTCCTACCTATACTAAGTAAACTTCTCAAGGAGTTACAATTACAGTTCACATTCTCATCTTATCTCATTTCTTAACTTTCGGGAGACATAGCCATAATCGACACAAACCATATGAGCTATATGAAATCCGGTGTTCTCCCCCCACACCGAAAAGAGAGGGTTAACACTTGCCTAAGGTGAAACCAATCATACATAGCTATCTAGATGGATCCACATAGCTAAAACCTAATGGGGCACATAATTATGGGATATGGATAATGCTACTAGAAAACTTGACTTGCTAGACGTGGAGGCTTCCATCTCATTAGACAACATCAATGTAGGGAGCCCGGACTTTCTAGATGTGAAGGTTCTCTTGTGGGAAGCCGGCATTACTAGACGTTAAGCTCATGTGTGGGTACATACATATGTGAGATCTACCTTCATATGAACACCTCTAGGACACATATGTGGATAACTTCATTAGTCATATACTTACATGCATTGTATAGGTAATGATGCATAGACAAACTATCCTTTCCTTAGTCATCATAAATCTACCCTACTCATAGACATACATGAAATGTATATGTGTACATTGGTCAACATGATCACATAATGGCTATAACATAGTATGAGGAAGCCATCCTTTCAAGATCATGACACATGTACAACCTTCCTTAAGTATAAAGTCATAAACACATAGAGTTTTAAGGACTATAGATTACACACTCACATTAAATCATAGGAGACAAGAACATATTAAACATTAGAATAGAATACTCCTAACATACTTTGATCACATAGTCATATATGGATTTCATAAGTAAGGGTCATGCTACAAGATTATTCGTCATCATTGGCCATATACCCCACACCTAACCCTAATGTGATCATACACATAAATCCAACATTATCCACACACCTAGGTCATGAAACTAGTGTGGAAGTCTATACATATAACTTCACATAGCATCAATTTACTTCGAACATGATACTATAATCAAGGGTTACACCCATCAACTTCACAATCATAAAATCACTATATCAATTCATCTTATATCTAATGCCTTCAAGGCCATGATCATAACACATAAATATGTACAAGAATGTAAACCCCGTCACCATAATTGGACCATACCAATCAACACAATTCAATATACATTCTAAGCTAATTAGAGGAAATTAGGTGAACATACCAACTCTCCAATCTATGATCATCTTTATCAATTACCAACAATTAATAATCAATTGACATAAATAATATAGAACTAAGCAATTTATTACAATCTAAACATAATATCACCATCATCTAATCAAGATCAAAAGACCCACATTATATCATAATTTGAGAGATTTAAGAGATCATGTGTTCTTAATTAAATTTAATTTAAAATCATGTTAAAAACCATAATGAAACATAAATTCATCCTTAGAATGACTTTTAAATCGATTTGACAATGAATCCATGACTAGATTGAAATATTGGATTTTTTACTTTAGATTCATATCGAAAAACCTCTGCAAGAACTCCTTATATAAAAGATTAAATAAGGATCAAGTGTTTTCATACCTTAATAGAAGGAAGTCCCGCACAATTGGAGAATAAATCACTCCAAAATTCATCTTCTAGCTTGAGGTTGAGTTTGGCCTCCGATGGAGGTTTGAGAGAATTTGGAAAAGAAAAGGATTTTAAATTTCTGATTACTCATTGGGTATTGGTTTTTTTCCTTGGGAAAGGGTTTAAACTTAAAATCTTCTATAACCAACTCTAAAAGTACCCAAAATACCCCCACATTGTTTGGACCTTTTTAGAAAAGTCAAAATTAACTTTCATTTTCAGAATTATCATCGGGGAACAAGTTCGCGTTGCGGAGCTATTCTTATATGATTTTTAGAATTAATTCTAGGGACAGTAGAGTCTTTGATGCGGACCAAACATTAGTCCTATGGAGATCTTAGTTCGTGACGCCGACATGTTTCACCAAAGAGCAAACTCTTGCTACCTTGGGAGCTTGTTGGCCAAAGGTTGGGTCCTACTCAAGGATCCCTAGGTCGATCCTTGGGGATTCATAACCAGATTTTTTGACCCTAAAAACTATCATATACATGTTAGGGACCTCCACTATAAATTTGAACACCAAAAATTTATAAAACATACAAAGGCACACTAGAACCCACTAGCACGTCTAAAGGATAACTTTCGAACGTCTTGGACGTTCTTGGATGTTTGACCCCAAAATCACTTCAAATCAATTATACAATCTGTAAAAAACTTTTTTAACATGTTAATAACCATTTTAGTCCCAACTGAGGCTCTAGACGCCTCTACCTCAGATCATTTTGAGGGTCTTGACATATGGGTGTTGAGAGTTATGAGATGTTACACTAGTTTAATGACTAATGACACTTAAATAAACCAAAACTAACTAATTATAACCGTCCCAAAGTATTATGTAATTGATTAAGTAATTACCCAACCACGCCCACTTAAGTTGTGTGGAGGTAGTGAAGTTGGGTCAATCGACGAGATTCCGCCGATGCCCCCGTCAAGCAGACCACAGACCGTCCTAGTCAACGTGGTTTGGGACAGAGAGTCTATTTTTGGGGACCAAGGGGGAGGAGTCTAAGTATAGACTCATTAGCACCATCGACGAGGCGTGAGCCCATCGACGCCTTGTCATTTTCCCTTCATGGTTCCAAGTTATTTCTTGACAACTTTTAGTGTCAATGGTTGAATCCTTCTCAAGGACATTAGTATGTTGCTTGGACAGTCGTACCTGGGTGTTTTGACCCTTAACACACACTTAAAGTTTACCCGAAGCATTTTCACAAAGTTTGACCTTTATATGACTCTTCAAACCCCTTGCAAAACCTAAAGGCACCTAGATACTTTCACTCATCTCCAGACGTCATGGTCATTTCTTGTTGTTTAGGCTCTAATACTTACTAATAAAGTTAATTACAATTATTTAGGCCTGGAACGCCATTTTTACACATTCGACACTAGGTGAGACTCTAGCCTATGTCCTTTGATTTACGAGGTATAATAATATCCCCCCTTGTTGAATATTCTTCCGCTAATGACACTTTAAACATCTTTTTTTGGAAATCATTACTCAAGACTAGCAGCCCAACCAACCTATGAGACATTATTACAATTCCATAATAAAGTAGGAAACCTTCACTCCTTTCTCCACACAACAAAGCAACATTTATTTGAGAGAAATTATGCTAACTACTTGTAATGCCCCAAAACAAACTAAAGTAAACTATATACTCGTGAGTGTTTGTTGAGTTAAGTTGAATTTAAAATGAGTTACTTTAATGTTACTAGGCAGTATATGAAACTTGGTTAATTTTGGAGGTCACACGTCCAAGAACGTCCATGACGTTCGGAAGGTGTGCCTTAGAAACTGTCCTTGCGTTTTGTCGTGTTTGAGTGATTTTTACGTGTTCATTTTTCTTGAAACTGATGTTAGGTGTTCATAATACCTATACAAATCAGTTTAGATGTTTAACGTCCGGGCACGACCCCACCTAGGACCCACAAGGGACCCTAAATGAAGGGACCAAGATTTGGACAAAGCTGCCAAGGACACTTCCCAATCGACAGAGCAGACTACTGGGCACAAGTCCATCGACTCCCCGTTGACTGGGGGGACGTCCTTACATACTTAGTGGTAGTATCATACCCTCCCTTTACCAGCCTCTGATGCCATCGACACCCAGCAGCACAGGCCGTCGACTAATCGACGCCCAGTAGCTTGGGTCATCGATCCGACACTTCCAAAAAGTTGTAAGTTTGCTGCCTTGGCTTGGGGTGTTTGGTAAATTTACCCCAAGTATTTTATAACCCTAGGACGTTAGTTTAAGTGTTTATTTGGTATAATAAAGTATTCTAAATCCTAAGACCTCATTTTACACCCCTCTTCCTACAACGCAAAACCCCTCTCTCTTAGAATTCTCTCTCAAAGTCTCCTTGGAAGCTAGAAGCGAAGACGTTCTAGGAGGGCTTGTGGTGGTCGTTTATCCATCACAAATTTCTAGTATTTCTTCAATGTGAGGTATGATATCCATCCTTGGACTCTCTTCCATTCAAGGAGTCCCTTCTAATAAATTTTTAAATGAGTTTTCAACCCTAGTTTCTCTATCTTCAAATATAAATATGGGTGTTGCATGAAAACATTTCTAATGACTTAATAATGCTATTCCTAATTTTAGTTCATGATATTAAGTTTAAAACTTCAATGAAATCATGTTAAATCTTTTATTCAAATGTTGCCTTAAGAAATGGGTTAAATGAGCATGTTTGTGTAGAGAATGAGCTTTGGTTTTCTTGTGTTGTTATTGTTGTTTAGCTACTGCCCTAAGGTCTACATTATTATGAAATGTTTATATAATACTATAGGTGATGAAAGCATGGATTAAAGGGTAAGTTTGTTATGATGTTTATCTTTGATTTCGAAATGCTATTGAGTGGTATGGTCCACCTTCTTTGTGGTGGTGTTTACTTGAATTGTATGAATGTAAGGTTACTAGTTTATTGTGAATGAGGATATGGAGGCTTTTTATGTGTAGTTAGATGAAAAGTATGCTATTCTTGTTAATTTTCTTATTAAGCTAATGTGTGAAATAGGCTAGAGAGTATGCTTAAATTTATTCTTGTTAAGTGTTTTATGAAGCTTGTTATGAGAAGTATGTTAAGGATTATGTATAAAGGACTTATATAGTTATGTGAAGCATGTAAGATGTGTGATGTGATGAATGAAGTAAGCATGTATAGAAGTTAATTTGAATGAAGTGAAACTTATGTGCAATGTGTGCTCACATGTACACACACACTCACACTTGAATGAATGAATGAACCTAAGTTAAGTCAAAAAGGGGAGTTTTGGGGTGAACACTCTTCGTGAGTTAAGATCAAGTGTTTAGTAGCAACCCCACTACATATCATGATCTTTCGAGGATAGGTTGGAGGATTAATGCCCTTCGTGAGTTGAGATGTGGTGTTCACTAGTTATCCTTAACCTATAGTCTTTAATGTTGAGAATCCGTGGGAAGTTATGCCTAGCACCGAGAGGATATAAAGGAGAGGTGGATTACACTTCGTGAGTTGAGATGTTGTATTCCAATTTACCTCTTGAGATGAGTACTCCTCGTTAGTAAAGAATGACTTACTTAGTAGCAGTCTCCTTATCCCTTAACTATGCGCCCGCATAGGTATAGCTATCGGGAAAGCCATGTAAATGCTAACAGAATGACCTTGTCTAGGCAAGTCAGGATCCCTCATCCCATAGGGGTTAAAATCGGGATTCCATGTCTATCTCTCATGGTCTATGTCAGTTAAGCTAACTTTTATAAAAGAAATGAACGTGCTAAGTCTTCTAAAGAAGTGTTCTACTTAGGGTAGGTAGTAGAATTGGACGCTATTTATCCATTCCGCTAGGTAGGAAATCTGAAAGGGGAGTCTTGGTGAGACTTATTTAAAATGAATGAACTAAGTCTTCTAAAAGAATGTACTACTTAGGGTAGGTGGTGGTATGGGACGCTATCTATCCGTTGCACTAAGTAGGACCTTCTGAAAGGGAATACTTAGTGCCAAACCTTCTAAAAGAATGTTCTACTTAGGGTAGGTGGTGGTAACGGACGCCATCTACTCATTGCACTAAGTAGGCATTCTGAAAGGGAAGACTTTGGTGTTTTGTTGGGTGTCTTTTAATGTTTGGCCATTTATTGAGGGGCTTGTTTCTCAAGAGTGGAGTAAGACAAAAGGGCTAGTCTTGAGGATTGTTTTGGTATGTATTGAAGTAGGTATATGCATACTTCCTTTATGTCTTACCTTAGTGACTCTTAGGATAATCTTGAGGTAGGGAAACTCTTATGGAAAATGAGTTCACTTTCTCTTTCGCCTGGCCTTGGAAGTCACTCATTTCGAATAGGATAGTTCAATGTAACTTCTTAAGTTGAATTCATTGTCAATTCCTTAAATTATTCATTGTTAAAGTTTCAAATTTGTTCACTGTAATGTTAATAGAGTTTACTGTAAATGCCTCTTTTGGTTAAAATTATTTGAGTTCTTCTCTAAGTGTGAAATGATGATTCTCATGTTGATTTGCTTCTAAATTCATGAATGTTTTGCTCAAATTGGCATGAAATGTTATTTTTTCTAAAATGTCCCTTTTCGTATGTTTTTGCATATGCCATACTCAATACATTATTTGTACTAACCCCATACTTTTCTATACTATCTAAGTATAGGTTGGAAGCAAGGTTGAAGTTTAGAAGGCAAAGCTTGGGAAAGTTCCTCTCAAGATTAAATGTGTCCTCATTTATTCAAGGGCATAATTTCTATCTTCTTAGTTTCTTTATGTTAAGGCTTACTATGTATTTCATTTCAATCTAAAGGGTCGTGTCTTTAAGTTATTTATGTCATGTCTTTAAGTTTGGCTTGTGACGATAAGATTTCTTAAGCATTTATGAAAGATTTCCTTTTTATTAAATTATTCTTCAAAAGTTTTAAATCCGCACTAATTTACATGTCTTATGTAGTTAATGCTAGTTGAAGGGCTTATACAAGACCCCAAAGGGTCAAGTATGCCCGGCCACGAAATAAGGGTTTTCCCAAACTTCTATGGAGTACTTTCGGGGCGTGACAGACTTGGTACCAAGTCATAAGGTTTTGGGAAATATCTTATGGTCTAAAAGTCTCACAAGCCACGTCTAGTAGTATCTTGGTCATTGGTGTGACTCGCGACATATCCATGGACAAGAGGCTATAGGACGATAGAGTTTCACTTTCTTCATTACTCTTGAATCGTGTCATAGAATTTAAATCCATAAGGCCTCGCTCTCTTATCCTCCGTTGTTCGGTGATCTTCTAGGTGTGATTACTTGGAAAGGAATATGCTTCTAAGTTTGAGGGAGAGAAAAGGTGAGTTTTGATGTTATGATAGTTTTGTGGCTAAAAGAGTAGATGTGAAGGTATGTTTAGAAATTTGGGTTGTGATGCCATTTATGGCTAGGTGTGAATTATGAGGTTGGGAGTGTTGTGATGAGAAACTTTATGGTGATGCAGTTCTAAGCATAGTAAGAGTTATATGATTGAATAAAGTGCCTTTGAGAGCAAATAAATTAGCTTGTGATTATGTTCGATGATGGTAGATATGGTTTAAGGTGTGAATTTTAGGAAATGTTGAGAGAATGTGTATATTCAATAGAAGTTTAAGGCAACTCCCTTGTGTGACTAATGTTTTATAGTTTTTTTCTGATTGATGGATGTTGTGGTGTAGGCTTACTCTAAGATGGAAATGTGGTATGAATATCTAGTGAGGAAGTTTTGTTCCATGAGATTGAGTTAAGTGATGCCTAAGAGTTGAATGAAGTGATGTTTAAGAAAATTTATCTAGGTTTGAATCCTAAGAGGAATGTGTTATGCTTAACATGTAAGGTTGATGCTTAATCTTGATGTACATGAGTTGAGGGTAGTGTGAGTTCCTACCTTGTGAGAGGCATAATGGGGCTTTGGAGCATGAGGCCTTGGGGATGGTTTTACCCTAAGTGGAGGAGAGTGAGTTGAGTAAAATGGCATGTTATGTACTTAGTTCAAGAGAATCCTCAAGGGTCATTAAGTGGGAGTGGGAGTATGGGATTCTACTCTCACATTGCACTTAGTGAAACTTACCAAGTATCTTTGGAGTAAGTTAGTGTGATCTTATCCCTCATAGTGTCATGTCGTCTTGATAAAGTTGCTTGGAAGGTGCATTATGAAATCTTTAAGCATGTGACATAGTGATGTTTTGAATTCACTATAATGAAGTTCAAATTTTGAGAAAATTGCATCTTTCATGAATTATGGTTTCAATGTGTTATGAGATGATTTTATATGGTATTATACTTCATGTGATCATACCCTCTTGAATAATTGCTCAAATAATGAAAGTTTGAAATATTTAAGCATGTTGGCAGTGAATACAGTGAATGCTCACTGTGAAATTTCTCAATTTTTCGAAGAAAATTGTTTTGTCTTTGATTGAAGTTTCAATGTGTGCAAAAGTTTTGTATATGATCATGTTAAGGTTGGATAAGGTAGTTCCTCCATAAAAGAAGGTTAAGGGTGAGTTTTGAAGTTTGTAAAGTTTGACAAGGGTTGCTTATGTTGCTAGTGTTTGATAAGTGTGAATTGATGCTCCTTGCTAGTTTATGCTTTGATTTTGAGTGTGTTGAAAATTATTTTAATGTGTTATGTGATTCTAAGTGACTCCTTGTTGTTATTGAAGTTTTAGTGTCACTCAAGGACAAATGTTATTCTATGTGGGAGAGAGTGTAACGCCCCCAAACGAACTAAGTTGAACTAGAGCCTCGTGAGTGTTTTTTGAGTTAATTTTGAGTTAAAATTATTTACTTTAGTGTTCTTAGGCAGTGTGTGAAGTTTGGTTAAGTTTGGAGGTCAAACGTCCATGACGTTCGGAAGGTGTGCCTTAGAAAGTGTTCTTGCGTCTTGTCATGTTTGAGTGAGTTTTACGTGTTCGTTTTGCTTGAAACTAATGTGAGGTATTCCTAAGACCTAGATGACTTAATTTAGATGTTTAAAGTCCGGTAACGACCCCACCTACGACCCACAAGGGGCCTTAGATGAAGGGCCCAAGACTTGGACAACGCTGCCAAGGACACTGCCCAAACGAAGGAGCAGTCTACTAGGTATAAGTTCATCCATGCCCAGTCGACTGGGGGCCGTTGTTACATACTTAGTGGGAGGATAATACCCTCCCTTTACCATCCTCTTATGCCTTCGATGCCCAGCAGCACGAGCCGTCGACTCATCAACGCCCAGTAGCTAGGGTCGTCGATTGACCACTTCCAAAAAGCTGTAAGTTTGCTGCCTTGGCTTGGGGTGTTTGGTAAATTCACCCCGAATATTTTATGAACCTAGGAAGTTATTTTTAGTGTTTATTAGGTATATTAAAGAGTTTTAAATCCTAAGACCTCATTTTAGACCCCTCTTCCTACAACTCGAAACCCCTCTCTCTTAGAATTCTCTCTCAAAGTCTCCTTGGAAGTTAGAAGTCAAGAAGTGCTAGGAGGAATTTTGGTGGTCTCTTATCCATCAAAAATCTTTGGTATTTCTTCAATGTGAGGTATGGTATCCATTCATGAACTCTCTTACATTCAAGGAGACCCTTCTAATGAATTTTCAAAATGAGTTTTCAACCCTAGTTTCTTTATCTTCAAATCTAAATATGGGTCTTGCATGAAAACGTTTCTGATGACTTAATAATGGTATTCCCAATGTTACTTAATGATTTTAAGGTTAAAACTTCAATGGAATCATGTTCAAGCTTTTCTTCAAATGTTGGCTTAAGAAACGGGTTAAATGAGCATGTTTGTGTAGAGAATAGGCTTTGATTTTCTTGTGTTGTTTCAATGTTGTTTTGCTACTGCCCTAAGGTCTACATTATGATGAATTGTTTATATAATGCTATAGGTGATGAAAGCTTGGATTAAAGGGTAAGTTGGTTATGATGCTTATCTTTGATTACGAAATGCTATTAAGTGGTATGGTCTACCTTCTTGGTGGCGGTGTTAACTTAAATTGTATTAATGTAAAGTTACTAGTTTATAGTGAATGAGGCTATGGAGGCTTTTTATGTGAAGTAAGATGAAAAGTATGCTATTCTTGTTAAATGTGCCTTATGAAGCTATTCTGTTAAATAGGCTAGATAGTATGCTTAAATGAAGATATTCTTGTTATGTGTTTTAAAAAGATTGTTATGAGAATGTATGTTAAGGATTATGTATAAAGGACTTATATGAATATGTGAAGCATGTAAGATGTGATCTGATGAATGAAGGTCTAATCATGTATAGAAGTTTAATATGAATGAAGTGAAGCTTATGTGCAATGTGTGCTCACATGTACACACACTCACACTTGTATGAATGAATGAACCTAAGTTAAGTCCAAAAGGGGAGTATTGGGGTGAACACTCTTCGTGAGTTGAGATGAAGTGTCTAGTAGCAACCCCACTACATATCATGATCTTTCTAAGATAGGTTGGAGTATGAATGCCCTTCGTGAGTTGAGATGTGGTGTTCACTAGTTATCCTTAACCTATAGTCTTTAATGTTGAGAATCTGTGGGAAGTTATGCCTAGTATTGAGATGATATGATGGAGAGGTGGATTACACTTTGTGAGTTGAGATGTATTATACCGATGTACCTCTTCAGATGAGTACTCCTCGTAGTAGAAAATGAGTTACTTAGTAGCAATCTCCATATCCCTTAACTATGCGCCTGCATAGGTGTATCTATTGGGAAAGCCATGTAAATGCTAAGAGAATGACCTCATTCTAGGCAAGTGAGGACCCCTCATCCGATAGGGTTAATATCGGGATTCCATGTCTAAGTCTTATGGTCTATATCAGTTAAGTTAACTCCCACAAAAGAAATGAACGTGCTAAGTCTTCTAAAGGAGTGTTCTACTTAGGGTAGGTAGTGGAATGGGAAGCTATTTATCCACTGAGCTAGGTAGGCAATCTGAAAGGGGAGTCTTAGTGAGACTTATTTAAAATGAATGAACCAAGTCTTCTAAAAAACGTACTACTTAGAGTAGGTAGTGGTATGGGACACTATCTATCCATTGCACTAAGTAGGACCTTCCGAAAGGGAAGACTTGGTTCCAAACCTTCTAAAAGAAAGTGCTACTTAGGGTAGGTGGTGGTATGGGACGCCATCTACTCATTGCACTAAGTAGGCATTCCGAAAGGGAAGACTTGGTTCCAAACCTTCTAAAAGAAAGTGCTACTTAGGGTAGGGGGTGGGATGGGACGCCATCTACTCATTGCACTAAGTAGGCATTCCGAAAGGGAAGACTTGGTTCCAAACCTTCTAAAAGAAAGTGCTACTTAGGGTAGGGGGTGGGATGGGACGCCATCTACTCATTGCACTAAGTAGGCATTCCGAAAGGGAAGACTTGGTTCCAAACCTTCTAAAAGAAAGTGCTACTTAGGGTAGGGGGTGGGATGGGACGCCATCTACTCATTGCACTAAGTAGGCATTCCGAAAGGGAAGACTTGGTTCCAAACCTTCTAAAAGAAAGTGCTACTTAGGGTAGGGGGTGGGATGGGACGCCATCTACTCATTGCACTAAGTAGGCATTCCGAAAGGGAAGACTTGGTTCCAAACCTTCTAAAAGAAAGTGCTACTTAGGGTAGGGGGTGGGATGGGACGCCATCTACTCATTGCACTAAGTAGGCATTCCGAAAGGGAAGACTTGGTTCCAAACCTTCTAAAAGAAAGTGCTACTTAGGGTAGGGGGTGGGATGGGACGCCATCTACTCATTGCACTAAGTAGGCATTCCGAAAGGGAAGACTTGGTTCCAAACCTTCTAAAAGAAAGTGCTACTTAGGGTAGGGGGTGGGATGGGACGCCATCTACTCATTGCACTAAGTAGGCATTCCGAAAGGGAAGACTTGGTTCCAAACCTTCTAAAAGAAAGTGCTACTTAGGGTAGGGGGTGGGATGGGACGCCATCTACTCATTGCACTAAGTAGGCATTCCGAAAGGGAAGACTTGGTTCCAAACCTTCTAAAAGAAAGTGCTACTTAGGGTAGGGGGTGGGATGGGACGCCATCTACTCATTGCACTAAGTAGGCATTCCGAAAGGGAAGACTTGGTTCCAAACCTTCTAAAAGAAAGTGCTACTTAGGGTAGGGGGTGGGATGGGACGCCATCTACTCATTGCACTAAGTAGGCATTCCGAAAGGGAAGACTTGGTTCCAAACCTTCTAAAAGAAAGTGCTACTTAGGGTAGGGGGTGGGATGGGACGCCATCTACTCATTGCACTAAGTAGGCATTCCGAAAGGGAAGACTTGGTTCCAAACCTTCTAAAAGAAAGTGCTACTTAGGGTAGGGGGTGGGATGGGACGCCATCTACTCATTGCACTAAGTAGGCATTCCGAAAGGGAAGACTTGGTTCCAAACCTTCTAAAAGAAAGTGCTACTTAGGGTAGGGGGTGGGATGGGACGCCATCTACTCATTGCACTAAGTAGGCATTCCGAAAGGGAAGACTTGGTTCCAAACCTTCTAAAAGAAAGTGCTACTTAGGGTAGGGGGTGGGATGGGACGCCATCTACTCATTGCACTAAGTAGGCATTCCGAAAGGGAAGACTTGGTTCCAAACCTTCTAAAAGAAAGTGCTACTTAGGGTAGGGGGTGGGATGGGACGCCATCTACTCATTGCACTAAGTAGGCATTCCGAAAGGGAAGACTTGGTTCCAAACCTTCTAAAAGAAAGTGCTACTTAGGGTAGGGGGTGGGATGGGACGCCATCTACTCATTGCACTAAGTAGGCATTCCGAAAGGGAAGACTTGGTTCCAAACCTTCTAAAAGAAAGTGCTACTTAGGGTAGGGGGTGGGATGGGACGCCATCTACTCATTGCACTAAGTAGGCATTCCGAAAGGGAAGACTTGGTTCCAAACCTTCTAAAAGAAAGTGCTACTTAGGGTAGGGGGTGGGATGGGACGCCATCTACTCATTGCACTAAGTAGGCATTCCGAAAGGGAAGACTTGGTTCCAAACCTTCTAAAAGAAAGTGCTACTTAGGGTAGGTGGTGGTATGGGACGCCATCTACTCATTGCACTAAGTAGGCATTCCGAAAGGGAGGACTTTGGTGGTTTGTTGGGTGTCTTTTTATGTCTTGCCATTGATTGAGAGGCTTCTTTCTTCCGAGTTGAGTAAGACAAAAGGGGTAGTCTTGAGGATTTCTTTGGTGCGTACTGAAGGAGGCATATTCATACTTCCTTCATGTCTTACCTTAGTGAGTGTTAGGATAATCTTGAGGTACGGAAACTCCTACAGAAATTGAGTTCACTTTCTTCTTCGCCTGGCCTTGGAAGTCACTTATTTAGAATCGGATAGTTCATTGTAATTGCCCAAGTTGAATTCATTGTGAATGCCTTAAATGAGTCATTGTTAAAGTTTCCAATTTGTTCACTATAATGTTAGTAGAGTTCACTGTAAGTTTTTGGGAGTTTACTGTAAATGCCTCTTTTTCGTTAAAATTATGTGAGTTCTTATCTAAGTGTTAAGTGATGGTTCTCATGTTGATTTGCTTCGAAATTCATGAATGCTTTGCACAATTTGGCATGAAATGTTATTTTTTTATAAAATTTCCCTTTTCGCATGGTTTTGCATATGCCCTACTTAGTACATTATGTGTACTAACCCCATCCTTTTCTATACTATCTAAGTATAGGTTGGGAGCAAGGTTGAAGTCTAGAAGTCAAAGATTGGGAAAGTTCCTCTCAAGATAAAGTGTGTCCTCATTTATTCGAGGGCATAATTCCTATCTTCTTAGTTTCTTTATGTTAAGACTTATTATGTATTTCATGTCAATTTAAAGGGTCGTGTCGCTAAGTTATTTATGATGTGTCTTTAAGTTTGGCTTGTGACGATAAGATTTCTGAAGCATTTATGAAAGATTTCCTTTTTATTAAATTATTCGTGAAAAGTTTTAAATCTGCACTACTTTTCATGTCTGATGTAGTGAATTCTAGTTGAAGGGCTTGTACAATACCCCAAAGGGTCAAGTATGCCCTGCCACAAAGCAAGGGTTGCTCCTAATTTCTAGGGGATCCTTTAGGGTCGTGACACTACTAATTATGCACATTTTTCACAATTTCACATTTTTAAAGGAAGAATGTCCTTCTCTTTTCCATATGGCTCAACATATTCATCCAGAAACAATACATAATTTTATCATTTCACACTTGAGCACATTCACAAGAAAAATCATGTAACTCACTGCACTAAACACGTAATCAAGTATTATCATGTATGAAGTACATATACTTCAACACATATATTAAACATGGATTTTTCACCAAAACATGCATAATGAAGGTAAAATCATAGAAGTTTCAAAACACACTTAAGAACCTTAAAAACCAGAACTAGGAGAAGCTACTAACCTCAACCTTGACTAGAAGAGGAAGGAAAAAGATCAACATATCAGGATATCATGTGGGCCTCGGCCGACCAAGTAGAATTTTCCACTAGTTGGTTATTTCAAAGAACCTTTATAGAAGCTACTTCTTTATTCCTAAACTTCTTCACTGGTCTAATATCTATACCAGGACCTCTTCATAGGAAAGGTTAGCATCAACTTCTAAACATTCTAGATGAAGGATAGTCACGGGATCACCTATGCACTTTTAAGCATTGACTCATGGAAAACCGGATGGATTGGAGCAAACTCAATAGCCAATTTAAACTCACAGGAAAAACTTCTGATGCGTTTCACAACCTCAAATGGTCCCACATACCGAGGACTAAGTTTCCCCTTTTTACAAAGCCTCACTACCCTTTACATGGGTGATATCTTAAAATAGACCAAGTCACCTTCCATAAACTCAAGGTCCATCTTTCTATTGTTGGCACAAGATTTTTGCCGACTTTGGACAGTCTTCAATGTAACCCTTATGAGTTAGACTTTCTCCACAACCTCATAGATAACTTCTGGTCCTGTTAGAGAAGACTCACCTACCTCAAATCACCTGATTGGAGATCTACATATCCTCCCGTAAGGGATTCAAAGGGTATCATGTCAATACTTTAATGATAACTATTATTGTAGGAAAATTCAATCAATTGTAGATGGTCATCCCAATCACCCTTGAAGTGAATGACGCATGCCCATAACATATTTTCTAAGGTTTGGATGGTTAGTTCTGCCAAACTATCTGACTGTGGACGAAATGTAGTACTAAGTTTCAACCTGGTACCTATCCCATTTTGGAATTCCTTCCAAAATCTAGAAGTTAATTAGGGACCCCAATCTGAGATGATAGACAAGGTGTAACAACCCTAAAAATGAACTAGGTTAAACTAGAGTCTAACATTGTGTTGATAAGGTGTAAAAATATTGAATTATAGTGTTAAAAGTCAGTTGGATGAGTTTGGAAGAGTTACATCCAAGGACGACTAAGAGGTATGGAATCTCATCTTGAGCGTGTGCTAGTGTGTCCTTGCATATTGTATGTGTTTTTATGTGTTTTTTGGAGTCTTAAAACAGTAAGGATGACTCTAACATCTAAATGGAACTATTTAGGTTCAAATAATCCGAGTACGACTCCCAAAGTCCACCCTAAGGGTCCTTGAGGAGAACCCAACCTTGGGCCAACAAGCTGCCCAAGAAAGCAGCCAAATGTGCATTGGTGGAACCAGTCCCCGTCGGAGACTTGGTTCAGCAACGACCAAAGTTTGGTCTTCATCGCAGGACCAAATGCGGACTCCACTATCTCAAAATTTATTTTTAAAAATCTTGTGGGAACAATTACGCATCGCCGACCTGTTTCCCGATATAATTTCGAAAATTAAAGTTAAGTTACTTGTCTAAAAAGGTCTATTTAATGTGGTGGTATTTTTGTTACATTTTGGGTCGGTTATAAACGGTTATTAATTCATATTTTAATCCCTTTCCCAAGTCAAAACCCCAATACCCAATAAGAAATCAAAAATCCAAAACCCTTTTCGGTTCCAAATTCTCTCAAACCTCCATTGGAGGCCAAACTCAAGATCAAGCTATAAGGTGAATTTTCAAGTGTTTTCTTCTCCAAATTGCATGGGATTTCGTCCTTGAATCCTCTTCAATTCAAGGAGTCAAATTCCAATGGTTTTCAAAGATGTTCAAAAACATAGAATATTCTATATTTACTTCTAGCCATGGGTTCTTGCATAAAATGATTTGAATAAATGAATGATTTATAACATAGTTGATGTTTGAATGTTTTAGATCAAAAAATCTATGAACCCGTTCAATTCATGATTTTCTATTTTTGGCTCTAATGTGGGTGACTTGATCATGACTTCATATAAGTGAAATCATGTGTACATTGTATTAGGTTATTGAATTATGTATAAATCATGTCGAATTGTTTATAGGCTGCCTTAATTTGATGATATTAATATTTTATAATGTTGGATCATTGTTTTGATTAAATTTTTGTCTTAGAATTGTGTATATGGATATGGGTAAGAACCTTTGTAAAGTGAATTGATTGAAAAGGCTAAGGAATGGTGGTGTTGCTGATGGAAAGGTAGTAAGTGGACCTAATTCTTCTATACAGTGTAGAATCGATATTGAATTGTGTTGATTGGTATGGTCCACTTATGGTGGTGGTGTGTATGTGTTAAAACTGTTATGAACATAGCCTTGTCGGCTTTATTATGTGAGTTGTGATGTTATCATATTGTATCTTGTATAGGTGATCAATGTGAAGGATTATATGGTATATGTGTATGTGTGAAGTGAAAGCATGATTTCTTCTAATTGGTTATATATGATTATGTTAGACTGTGAAAATGTCTCTTTATATGTTGATAGGGCATCTTGTTAGGTAAACTTACTTTTCCCTATATCGTACTTGAATGTTAATTAATATGTGATATGATGTTGATGTTGTGTCTTGATTGGTAGACCTATGTCCCTCTACTTGATATATGAAAGTATGTGAATGTGCACTCTTGACTTTGTAGGCTTAAGCACCATTGTCATGTATTTGTATAAATGAATGTTGAATGAAAGTCTATGATTGGTATACCTAAGATGGTACCTTTCTAAGTATGACTAGAATATGACCTTGAACATGTAAAGAATGTCGATAACTTGGAACCTTCAATAAAGTAAGAGGGTTATAGAATCCTTAAAGTTGAAAGTCATAATAGTATCCTTCTTGTGTGAATGATGGACTTATGGATAGGTTGGCTTGAAAGGAACGAAACCATCTCTAAGGAAGTCATTGAGATATCCTTATAACCATTGAGTAGCAACCCTCGTGGACCCATCCTTGGTAGAGGTATTATGTTCGGTAAGACTAAGAAGTGTTGCCTTTTCATATGCCTTATTCTGATTGAACTTACTCTAGGAGAACTAAGGTTAAGCACCGAGTGAGTATGCTTGGGGAGTGACTCTACTTAAGATGAGATTAGAGTACTAAGAAACCATTGGTTTTTTTATCCATGTGCCTACATGGGATGTTTCCTAGTTCTGCCCTTGCCAAGTAGAACACCCTCCCTCGGAGTAGGGTAGACTCCAGATTCCATGCCTAGCTAGTATGGACTATGTCAATTAATGCCTATTCTCATCATGTGGGATGAATTCTAGTATTGAAAAAGTTCTACAACTTGTAGGTAATTGAATGGACTCTATCTATACATGGCATGAGTAGGCTTTGAAGATGCTAGGATGAGGGTTCCCTAGGTCTTCAAATACATTATGTGAAGTCCTCAATTGATGAATACCTCTTAAATGTATAAATAAATATTGTTGACTTAGGTAATGTATGTTGAATAAAAGGATCCCAATCTAGGGTAGCTTTGAGGATTGCTTAGGAAGGCTTGAAGAGGGTGTATGGGCAATCCCTTCGTGCCTTACTCAAGTGACTCTTAGAGTGACCTTGGGTAGAGATTCTAAGTGATGAAAAGGGAATAATGATAATTTATGTAGTCTTAAGGAATATTTTGGTGTGCTTGAAGAGGGTGTATGGGCGGTCTCTTCTTGTCTTACTTAAGTAAGTCTTAGGATAACCTTTGGTAAGAGGTTTATATGCTTATGTGGTTTTGAAGTGATGTTAAATGTGTAATGTGGATTACTTAAATGTGTGATATATGTAAAGATTCACTTGAAAATGGTTCTCATACTTGTTTTATGAAGTTTTCCTCAAAAGAGCATAAAAAGCATGTCATAAGTAAATGTCCATTTTAGCATGGTTTTATTGCATCTCACCATACTTAGTGAATTCGATGTACTAATTCCATACTTTTTTATCTCGAAAGGTGTATGTGTTAAATGATCAGTCTATTGAAGTGAAGCTTGGGAATAACATCATCTCAAGAAAACGTTGGTATGTCCTCACATGATTCGAGGACATAGTTATGTTTCAGATTTTCCTTTCAAAAGATATTGTAATAGACTTCAGTATTTCCTTTTATTGATGTATACATTGTGACCATAAGATATTTATGTGTCTAAGATGGATAAAACGAGACTTAGTCTTTCGTATGCTTTTTATAAAAGAGATTTGAACTATTGTTGTGAAAAAAATTAATTCGTAATACTTTTCATATATATATGCGATGAATGATGTCTAAGGTCTAGTATAAGCCCTCCGAGAGGTCGAGTACGCCGTGTGGCGACTTGAGGATGCAATTTCTAATAGGGTATACCCCCATGTCGTTACACAAAGGAACCCCGTGCATACTCACAATCTCATTAAGATACAACTATGCATATTCCTCCGCCTAATAGATAACTTTGACGAGGATAAAATGGGCAGATTTTGTCAATCTATCATTAATAACCCATGTTGAATCATTTTGCTTATGTACGAGGCAAACCCCCAACGAAATCCATAATGTTATCGTCCCATTTCCAAGTAGGGATATATATATCTTGAGTTAGCCCTCCTGGTCTTTGATGTTCAGCCTTGACTGGTTGACAATTAGGACATTTGTCCACAAACTCCACTATATCTTTCTTCAAACCGTTCCACCAATAGACCTCTCATAGATCATGATACATTTTGGTGGCACCCACATAAATGGAATATCGGGAACCATGAGCCTCTTCTATAATTTATTTCCTTAATTCAATCACATTCGGCACACACAACCTTGATTTTTCCTAATTACATCATCCCACTTGGGAGAATGACTCATTGAACTAACTAAGAACAACTCCATCAATAGTGGATCAAGATGTTGCTTAGATTTCACCACTAAACACGACCCGAAGTTATGATCAACCATGAAACCCCCTCTTGGAGAATCTTCAAAGCGAACACCCAACTGGGCCAATCTATGCACATCTTTCACTAACTCATTCTTACCAAAATCAACATGGTATACAGTACTCATAGACATTCGACTCAATTCATCTACAACCATATTGGATTTTCTATGTTGTAAAGGCCACTGATATCGTAGTTTTTTAATAGCTCTAACGACCTTCTTAGTCTGAGATTCAACTCCTTTTGAGTCAACACATATTGGAGGCTATTATGGTTGGTGAACACGTACACATTCACTCCATATAGATAGTCTCTCCATATGTTCAAAGAAAACACTATGACCGCTAATTCAAGATCATCGGTTGCATATTTCTTTTCATGCACCTTAATTTGTCTAGAGGCATATGCTATAACCTTACCATGTGTCATGAGGACATACCCAAACCTAATCGAAAAGTGTTATAATACACAACGAACCATCAGTACCCTTCGATAAAGTCAAAAATGGAGCGGAGGTAAGCTTATCTATCAACTTTTGAAAACCTCTTTCACAAGCTTCCGACCACTCAAACATAACTTTATTTTGGCTTAGGTTTGTCAAAGGATAAGCGATACATGCAAACCCATCAACAAATCTCCTCTAATAAAAAATTTGATACACTCAAATTGCACCTCCCTAAAGAAGTATAAGTGGTCGTAATCAAGTAGAGAACCAACTAGTAGATTTGGTCTATACCAGAAATAAAATAATTTAGACTTAACTTTAATTAACAATTATGTATTTTGAGTCAATGTTCTTCTGAATGCAATTAAATCAAAGGGGTTTTTTTGTGAAACAAGTTCCTTAATCATTGTAAGTTTACAAGTAAACTAAAGCAGATTTTGAGTAGTGAGAATAACTAGGGTATATATGTTCTCCACAGGTTCACAATATCGTATTCCTAGCAATAGCAATTATTTTCTACTGTTTTACATAAAAAGTGATAAGTAAGGTATCTTTAAATCCTTGGTCCGGTGTCGAGAGAATTTCACCCAGCACCTTGGTCCAGCTACGTGTGTATAATTTATTAACCCTTACCTTTACCTCATAGTAGACATCAAATTTATGTATGGCTTAGTTTTTACTTCGCACCAATTGACACTAGCCTATTAGATAGTATCACACTAAATCTCTGTTCATAATTCTTTTCCTATTCCTATCTCCTTGGCCCACCAAATAGCAACATGGCGAGTTCTAACATGCACACTCTTTAAAAACAATTCTAAACTAAAGAATTATTAATGAATATATAAACACTATTTGAGAATCGCTTAAGTGCTAGTTATACTTTGTTAATTACCTATTGTTCATACAACCCTAGTTGTGGATTTAGTTACCCATGCTAGTAAGGTCACAATTATAATATTGAATAAAAAAATCATGAAATTACTTGACAATACGAAGACACCGAGAAATTCAACTTAAAATTGCAAGAAAAATCCTTCAACCCAAATTCGGAAATTGATTGATTGCTAAAGTTTGCAAAGATAAATCTCCAAACACAAAGTAGAACAAAAACAATAGTAGCTAACCCCAAAATGAGGTTTTAATCCCTTATATATAGGAAACATAGTCCTAAATAAAAATTAATTGAAATAAGGAAAGTTTTGATCAGTGGACGCGGCTTCAATCTACGGATCAACAGACGGACCGTCGATCAATCAACGGTCCATAGACTCCTTCTGTCAGTCAAGACATAGAATATTTTTCTTCTCGTCGGATGGCCCCTTCTATGAATCAATCAACAAACAAACAACATGGTCCGTTGATCCATATACGGTCCATCGATCCATTTATAACCCATCAATGCCCCTCCGTCGCCCCACACTTAGACTTTTTTCAAACTCAGTTACTATAACCTTCTCTGAACCAAACCACGGTTCACCAGTACGGTTCGTCGAATCTCATGGTTCAACACTTGGTTAGACTTCCCCCAATTATTCTCAAAAGTATTGAGTTTCCCATCTACTCTCACCGACTACGGTACGAAGATGGAACGACGGACTATCAATGGCCTCCGTGGGTCCTATTCTGCACGTTTTTAAGTTGTTTTCTTATTTTGCCGCCTGAAAATCTTTCTTGCAAAACAACCACAAAATTTGTCAAAACTACTACAAAAATGCCCTAAACACACACAACTCTTAAGTAAAATGCATTCAAAATACCGTGAAACAACGGTACATCAACACCCTTAACTTAAATTCGTTGTTTGTCCTCAAGTGACGCACTATGACTCAAAACAACATTTGTACAAAAGTATAACTTTTAAGCTCTAGCAGTCACATGGCTATCAATCCCGACTCTTTCTTTGATTTAGTGTAGGCTTACACTCTCACGCTCAAAAAGATAACTCATACGGATGACATCATGACACAAACTCACCATGCAATAGACACTTCTATTATTTTACCTCTCACCAAGGTACAAACTTTTCGATACTGTAACTGGTGCAAAAATAAATCCTCATTTTTCACATAGTGATTATCCATTTGGATACAAGGATCTTTGTTCAACATATGCTCTCAAGAACAAGTTCACATACAGTTAATACTCTTCGCCATAGCCTTGACCTTATTTTCACTGCTTAGGTTGACCACAGTAGACTCTAGGATCACGGTCGGACGTTCTTGGATTGTAACGTAGGCTTAGGGTCAGGTGTCGTACATATGGGTACATTTTTAGTGACTTTTTTCCCTTCTTGACATTACCGCTAAGCTTCCTACCACTTTTTATTGACTTGTATACCGTATTTATCTTCTCTTTTCTTCTTTGCCTTGATCTCCTTTTTTTGGATGTGACTTTCACTTCTTTTGCATCTTTATTTTTATAAGCTCTTTTCTATTTTTTTATTTTATTTTTCGTTTACTTTTCAATCAATGCGAATTTCCCAAAGTCACATCTTTCACTTACTTAAGCTTATCTTTTCAACATCCAACTTTTTTTATACCCATTTTTGGGTCCTCCCAAAAAACTACACTCTCAACTTATGGCTTTGCCATGGGTTAAGGTACACAATACCTGAATCCGGGTCAGGGTCAAGACAAGGTTACTTACAACATTAGCCACCCTCAACTTTGGATTTGGGCCTAAGTCTAGCTTCACATGTCCAAGGAGGTATTGGGCAAAAACATTGGACCCAGGGAAGGTGAATTGGTGAAATAAAATAAAATTTGTCTATTATAGGCTCAACATGTTTTTAACAAAAAGGGACATAAATTCCTTTAGTTCACTTCTTTTAGGATAGATACTGGCTATTTCAAGCAAGGGCCTATGATCACTTCCTAGTTTCTAAGATATATTCCCTCCGCAGCACCAACCGAGAAAGTTCTAGCTAGGTACCAACAGTTGAACACTCAAATCTCCTCACACTCTCTTGGAATATTATTACGCTATCAGATTATCAGTTTTCCCTGTTCAGGTTTTAGTTGAAGCTCATGCAATTGGTGCTTATTTATGTCATGCTTAGAGCCAACACATTTAATTTATCTTTACGTATACATGCAACCACTATCCATGATGGGCTATCATTTTTATCAGCCATCATGCTTCAGTTTTTTATGCTTTTATACTTGTACAAACTAGTCATGCCAGTTCAACAGAAAATTAAGCAGTTTCTTAGGAAAAAAGAACACAGGCAAGAAATACCCAAGAGAGGATGGTGATTTGGGTTACTCAGACTTCACCCTACCCTTCACTTTCAACATACCACACCCCCAACAAAAATACTTTTCAATTGTTCTTTATGAAATAAAACTAAGGAAATCGGGTGTATATGAAGCAAACATGTGACGTATAGTGTCGAATAACTATCAACGCGTGGATGGGTCCGGTTTCTCGGAAGCCACAAGCTCATCACTTAGTTCACCCTCAATAGTTACCACAACAACATCTGCACCATCAGCAGTGCTCCTATAACTGATCATTGATATAGAACTGGATGTTCCAGCAGCCATCTTTAGTGATCTCCTCTGGCATATCTCTTCCTCAACCAAAGAGGCCCTCCTAGCCCGCTCTACCTCCGACTTATCTCTGTTTATCGCAAGGGACTCATCACCGGCCTCAATGGTATCGCTAGAGCGTGTCTCTTGGTATGAACACACTACTGATACAGTGGCTCAATAAGGGTCTTAAACAGGGCCTCTAGCACTGTGTCCTATGCTAGCTCTGCGGTATCACTCTATGGCTCAGTCCCCCTCATCTCAAAGATGGAATCCACATAAACTCGCAAGCTGGCAAGCTCATCCTGAATGGTAGTGAGGCCAGCGGTACGGGCTGGTCGTGCTAGAACACGCAGGTCGTAGACATCGAGGTGTCTTTGGACCACCTGAATTTGCTGCTCGGACTGCTTGTCCACCCATTTCTCTATGCGGTCCTTAGCCTCAAGAATGGATTTTTGCATCCAAGGCTGAATGTGGTGGAGCACGGTGACCATCAGGGCCTCTAACTTCTAGACCCGAGCTAGAGGGATGAATGTTGCAGATAGGGGCATGGATAAGGACTAGCTGGAGGACTGACTAGATGCATGTGAGAAGCAGTCTGTAGTGGGGTCAATCTCTGGTATGGCAGCGTCAGCCTCTTGGGCTAGCTCCACAGCGTCCCTGTACAGCTTGATGATAAGACATGCAAAGGGGTAAGTGGTAGAGGTCTTAAAGGCCCTCTCATGAATTACTGCTAAAATCAGCCCTGCAAAATCTATCTCCTGCCCAGCTACAAGTGCTGCTACCAAGCTTCTTACAACCCAAAGTACCCCCTAGGCATAACCGGCTTCGTCGTACTCTAAGAGGACTAAGACAAGCCATTAGAACACATCATAGCACATCATTGGTCAAACATTGTAGAAAAATTAAAAAAAATCATTTATATATAATTCATGACGTTACATAGGTCTATCACATATGAATCTTACTTATGCTTCTCGCATACACAACATAAACAACATATAGGAACTTATTCTAATACTTTGTCTCACATGAAACCATCTACAAGAGTATGAATCACAATTTTTTTGGGCATAGCCCTTAGTCTATTACAATATGCCATATAGGTTACAATGAGTCTCAACATGAGAATCGAATAATTGTCTCAAACATAAAAAAAACACTAATAAGGCTTGATGACTGGCTCTATCCTTGGAACTCATGAAGACTCACCAATTGACTAAGGAGAGATCCAAGTCTTATTCTCCAATATCCACGAATCTCCTCAATGGGCCGAACCTAAAATGTTTGGAAAAAGGGGAGAAAATATAGGTTATTACAAACCACATGTAGTAAGTATGGCTCCTATGCACAAAATCATCACTGCATGAGAAAATGACAATTTAGTCAAAATAATGCTTTCTATCAATTTTACTCAACATGCATATATAAGAAGCATAATAAGTCAATTCAACATGGTAGCAACCCAACATGTAGATCACACAAGCAACACTTGTGCAATTCCAACAATAGAACCCCATAATCCTATCCAAGGCTAAGTATCACATTGAGCAACCCACTTCAGACTTACAACATATTCTCTTAAATTCATCATAACATGATTAATACATAAACACTACTCATATCTTATCAACATATTCATAATCATAGTCATAATCATAAAATAAAACTACTAGAATCATCCCTTAGGATCCCACATATGCAATGAGTGAGAGAAGTCACAAACCCTCCTCACCCTATGTAGTATCGTTCAAGACACCCTAATAAGAGTTCACATACTTCAATTGTTCATTAAATTTTACATTAGGGAAAGAAGTGTAATAACCGACATGAGACCATGTGAGCTACATGGAATTCTGTGTTCTACTCCCATATCGAAAAGAGAGGGTAAACACTTGCCTAAGGTGAAACCATTCGTACGTAGCTATCTAGGTTGATCCACTAAGCTAGAGTCCTATGTGGGCACATGGTTAAGGGTTAAGGATATTGTTTCTAGAAACCTTGACTTACTAACATGGAGGTTTGCATCTCATGACACAACATATAATTAGGGAATTCGGACTTACTAATGTGAGGAAACCCATGTTGGAGGCCGGACTTACTAACATGAGACCTCCATCTCATTTACATGCCATTTTGGTGCTAAGAAATCATTCCCTTTAATAATCATACTATTTCAACATACAACTTCACATTAGTCTCTTCTATACCCCTATGTAAATATCTTATCATATCTAGCTCACAGGTCACCACAAGTGAGAAAAATTCTCTCACTTTAGACACCATTTCATAAGTGAGTAAACCTTTCACTTACCACTTTATTATAATCATGAGAAACTACTTTCAATCATATAATACTCATACCATAACATACTTTCATAATTCATAACTAATTCAATAGTCTAGGGTTAGCGATGAGGAATACTTAGCATCAACAACACAATCACACATTAGACCTAGAAATATTACTATCTAAGCAACTCATAATTCATTATTGAATCCAATGAGAAAAAATCAACATAACTCATTGCCAAGAATACATATCCAATTACAGAAAGAAGGTAAATTCAAGAAGCAATTACATGATTAACAATAATGTAGTCAATTTACATATTCATAATCTTCACAATTCACCATATCAATTCAAGGTTTTTGTGGAATTGGGGGAAAGACATGGGTCTTGGTAAATGGCATAGAAAATCATAAATATATACTTAAAACATTTATTCATCATAATTTATCACAATTGATTCATAATTTTTTTTTCCAAAGAAGACTCATGTGTAGAAGAAAAACCTAGACTTGGGGGATTTAGAAATCATCTTTTGGAGGGTCCTCTTGGGGAAAATGATCCTAAGAGTGAAAGAAACCATACCTTAAGGATGATAAATCCACGAAATTGAGTTGGAAACTTGAAGGCGTGATCTTCTTCTTGGATCTCTAATGGTCTTCAATGAAGGTTTGGAGGAAGAGAGAATTTGGTAGAGATGAAAGTGATTTTTGATATCAAATTTTGAGAATTGATTTGGGTGTTAAAATTTATCTAATGCTTACCCTAAGACCTTATATGGTCACCTATTAAATTACCCAAAAGACCCCTCACTTAAATTGGTCTTTTTGTGAAGCCAAAATGCTTAAAATACGACTTTTACGAATCTGGGAAGTGACTGCGTGTTGCGGGGTAATTTCATGATTTATTTTTGAAATCGGGGTTGAGACAATTCAACGCGTGTAGGCCCCGTGTCGGGAGGCCAAGTTTGAATCTCCCCGTGTTGGCTGTGTGTCGCGCAACAGCCACCAGATTCTTGGCTGCTCGCCCATGTTCGGTTCATCCGCAAGGACCCTTCTGGTGGTCTAATTTGTTACCCTCAATACTATATTTTACCTCTTTAAAGTATTTTTACAAGTTTTGGACTTCCTATGACCCTCCCAAACCTTCACCAAACATAGGGACGTTAACTAGTTGAATTTCGCTAGATTCCGGACGTTAAGGTCTTTCTTTAATGCTATGGCCCCAATACTTCTCAAAAAATGTTAATTGCACTTATTTAGGTCTAAAATAATGATTACTCAACATATAAGGCTCTAGTAGAAGTCATGGAATTTCCAGGGTGTGTCAATACTTCCCCCCCCCCCCACGAACAATTGTCCCCAAATGACACTATAGACCTTTATAAGAGAAAAAGAGACTCAAGACTAATAGCCCAACCAACAACAATATATAAAAAATGAGTCACAAATCATTGGAGTAATCATTCACTCCTTTAAACATATAATCATAGAAATAACAAATAGGAACTTAATCACCAACATACCATAACACAAGCTCAACTTTTCATATCACATAAGGAGGAACTAACTTCTCCATTTCAATATGAGCTCAATATGAACATCAAAAGTTTTCATGCTGATTTTGCATCAAAACAACACCAATTATGATCAATACAACTTCCATGAATACTTATAGAACACCACATACTTAAGCAAAAGGAAACCATAAGAAACACATTTCATGAAAAAGAAAAGAACTGAACTTAAGCATGAATTTCTACTATAATATGCACATATTTAGAAAAACATGATAAGTTAAACATTTTTCATTATAGTGATATAAGGAACTACTAACCTCAATCTTGGCTAGGAGTAAGGGGAAAAATATAAGGATAGCGGGACTTCATGTCGGCTTCGGCCGCCCATGTTGCTCCCTCAACAAGGTGGTTCTTCCATAGAACTTTTACGGAGACAACCTCCTTATTCCTTAATTTCATAACTTGGCGATCCAAAATCTCAATCGGGACCTCTTCATATGAAAGGTCCTCCTTTACACCTAAACCTTCTAGAGGAAGAATGGAAACCGGATCACTTATACACTTCTTAAGCATAGAAACATGGAACACCGGATAAATCATGGCCAACTCATTTGGCAACTTCAACTCATAGGCAACACTTCCAACTCGCTTCAATATTTCATACAGGCCCACATAACGAGGACTAATTTTCCCCTTCTTTCCAAACTTTATCACCCCTTTCATGGGTGAAACTTTCAAATAGACCCAATCTCCTACTTCGAATTCAAGGTCCCTCTTTCTATTATCAGCATAAGATTTTTGCCGACTTAGAGCCGTTTTTAGTCTATCCATTGTAACCCGAACCTCCTCTAGGGCTTCATAAACAAAATCGGGACCAAGTAGAGAAAACTCACCTACCTCATACCACCCAACTTAGGATCTACACCTTCTCCCATAAAGTGCCTCGAAGAGTGCCATAGAGATAGTCGAATGGTAGCTATTGTTGTAGGAGAACTCTATCAAGGGTAGGTGGTCACCCCAATTACCCTTGAAGTCGATGACACATGCCCTCAACATATCTTCAAGAGTTTGAATACTGTGTTCCGCTTGACCATCCGTCTTGGGATGAAAGTCGGTACTAAGCTTCACCTTCGTACCAATCCCACTTTTGAAAGCTTTCCAAAAATGGGAGGTAAATTGAGTACCTCTATCTTAAATTATGTAAAAAGGGGCTCCATGTAACTTCACTATCTCCTTGATGTACAATTTGGCGTAATCTTCCGCCGGATATGTGACTTTGATTGGAAGAAAGAGACTTGGTTAGCCTATCCACGATGACCCATATTGAGTCTTGTTGTCTTCTAGTATGAGGTAACCCTACTACGAAGTCCATGTTAATATCCTCCCATTTCCATGTAGGAATATATAAATTTTGAGTCAAGCCACCTGGCCTTTAGTGCTCTGTTTTGACTTGTTGACAGTTTGGACACTTAGCAACAAAATTTGCTATGTCCCTTTTCATAACATTCCACCAATAAATTTCTCATAGGTCGCGATACATCATTGTGGCACTCGGATAGATGGAATATCGGGAGCCATGAGCCTCTTCCATTATCAATTCCCTTAAGCCATCCACATCTGGTGCACACAACCTTTCTTGGTGCCTAAGCACCCCATCTTCTCCTTAAGATAAAGATTGATTAGACTTACTAAGGACCATTTCGTTCAACTCCATCAATAGAGGATCAAGGTGTTGCCTGGAATTCATCCCAACCACTAAAGATGACTCAAATTTGTCTAAAACTACGAAACCACCCCTTGGAGAGTCTTCTAGTCAAACCCCCAAATGAGCCAACCTATGTACCTCTTTTGCTAACTCTTTCTTATCATCAACCATGTAATCCACACTACCCATGGACACTCGCTTAGTGCATCCGCAACCACATTAGCTTATCTAGGATGGTAAAGGATGCTCATATCATAATCCTATAAAAGTTCTAACCATATTCTTTAGCGTAGATTCAAGATTTTTTTAGTGAATACATATTGTATACTCATATGGTCGGTGAACACATCAACAGTACCCCATAGAGATAGTGTCTCAAAAATTTTAAGGCAAATACTATGGACGCAAGCTGAAGGTCATGAGTCAGGTAATTCTTCTCATGTGGCTTAATTTGCCTAGAGGCATACGCTATGACTTTCCCATGTTGCATGAGAACACATCCTAGACCCACTCGGGAGGCATCACAATAAACCACAAACCCTTTGGTACCCTCCGATAAGGTCAATAACGGAGCGGAGGTGATCCAATATTTTAGTAACTGGAAGCTCTTTTCACATGATAGCAATCATTCAAACTTGGACTTATTTTGGGTTAAGGTCGTGAATGGAGATGTGATAGACGAAAATCCCTCAACAAACCTCCTATAGTAAGCGGCCAACCGTAGAAAACTTCAGATGTCGGTCGGACTCAAAGGTCTAGGACAACTTTTGACCACTTCCGTCTTCCTTGTATAAACCTCTACCCCTTCACTAGAGACAATGTGACCAAGAAATGCAACTGATCTCAACCAAAACTCACATTTGCTAAACATAGGAAAAAGTTGGTTATCCATGAGAACTTGCAAAACTAGTCTCAAGTGTCTCATATGATCATTCTCACTCCTAAAGTATATTAAAATATCATCAATAAAGACAATCACAAAAAAATAAAGATAATTTCAAAAAACTAGATTCATAAGGTCCATGAATATCATTAGGGCATTTGTTAGATGAAAAAACATCACTAGGAATTCAAAATGACCATATATTGTTCGAAATGTCATTTTTAGAATATAATCCTCCCCCACTCTAATTTGATGATAACCTAACATCAAGTCATTCTTTGAGAAGTAGCTTTTATCCATGGAGTTGATCAAACAAGTCGTCAATCCTAGGGAGCGGATACTTGTACTTTATGGTGACTTTGTTTAGTTAATGATAGTCAATCCACATTTTCAACGACCAATCCTTCTTCTGTACAAACCGTACCAGAGCACCCCATGGAGACATGTTCGGTTGAATTAATACCTTATTAAACAAATCTTTAAGTTGAGCCTTTAGCTCCTTGAACACTGCCGGGGCCATCTGATAAGGAGGGATTGAAATAGGTTGTGTACCCGGCAACAAGTCTATGCCAAAGTCAATCTCCCGTTTGAGGAATTTTGGGAAGGTTATCAGGAAAGACCTCCGATAATTCTCTCACTACGGGTACCGACTCTATGGGAGGGACCTCGGATTCAAGATCCCTAACTCTTACTATGTGGTAGAGACAACCCTTTGTAATTAATTTTCAAGTTTTTAGACATGAGATGATCTTACCCCTAGGATTTGAGTTTCCAACCTTCCACTCAAAAATGGGTTCATTTGGGAATTTAAATTTGTCTACCTTTATCCTACAATCAATAGAGGTACATCAAGCATGCAACCAATCCATTCTCAATATGACATCAAAATGTAGCATATTATGTTCTATCAAATTAACTAATGTAACTCTATTGGGAAAGGAAATAGGACAACCTTTATAGAATCTATTAACCACCACAAAATCACCCACTTGGATAGAAACCAAAAAAAATTCGTCTAATGTGAGTATTTCAAATATCATGGGTACAAGATGCGTCACAAATGACAATGTAGCTCCCGGATCCAACAAAGCATATACATCAAAGGAAAATAATTTTAACATACCGGTGACCACGTCCAGTGATATCTCTTGAACACTTCCGGATGGAGATTACAAAAGTGATTCTTCTTAGGAGCATCCGGATTTGGGGCACTTGCTTGAGCTTGAGCATTTTCCTTCCTTGATACTTCATCATAGGGCAATCTCTCTTCATGTAACCACTCTTTCCACAACCATAGCAATTACCCGTGCCCACTAGGCACTTACCGTCATGTCTCTTATCACATTTTGCACAAAGAAGCGTCTCAACATAAGATCTACCACCTTTCCCCTCTTGGGGTTTGGGAGTAGACACCTTACACTTGTTTACCCTTGGAGCATTAGAAGTTCCTTGGTTGGAAAACTTCCTTTTGAACCTTGTTTTGTCTTGTACCTTAAATTTAGTTTTGGAAGAATTAAGATCTTCGGTTTTTACCTTCTTCAACTCCCTACCAACTTGCTAAAGCTTTTTCTCCTCAAATTGTTCGGCATGAACCATGAGACGAGAGATGTCCATGCTAGATAATCAACATATCTGACCTACATTGATTAACCACAAGGTCAGATATCCCTATGACAATGTTTTTCATCTTAGCTCTAGAATCCGCAACCATAGTAGGAGCATGCTTTGATGGTTGTGTGAACTTGAGGATATACTCCTTCACGTTCATACCCCCTTGACGAAGGTTGATGAACTCTTGCGTTTTCCTCTCCCTTAGTTCCAAGGGAAAGAACCTATCAAGGAAATCCATTTTGAAAGCTCCCCCACGTAATTAGGCCTTCTATAACCGGCCCCTCATCCTTCCATTGCTCATACCAAACTTGAGCACTTCTTTGAGTTGGTAGGCGGCTAGTTCCGCCTTTTCTTGAGAAGACACACCCATAGCATCAAGAACTTTGAACACTTCATCAATGAACACTTGTGGGTCCTCTCCACCTTAGAACCATAGAAAGTAGGGGGATTTATCCTTGTGAAATCCCTAATCCTTGAAGCGGTGGTATTAGCATTGAGGTTCACTACCCTTGCATCTCTAGCATCTTGGGTATCCAACACTTGAGTCAAGCTACGAATGGCCGACCTTATCTCAACATTAGACATAGCCCCTTCTTCAATAGGAACTTGAGGGTTTTGAGGATCTTGAGGGGGAACCACCTCATTCAATTCTTCTCTCCAGACCTTCAATCATTGTTCATCCTTGTATTCATTGCCTATAACCACAATAAAAGGATTAGAAGAAAAGACTAGATAGAGATAAGACTCTTATGCTCGATTAAGGAATAACAAAAGAGTGAAAGTTCCTAAGCATCAAATCATTTTTCATTCATAAGTGTGGCGTGCTTCACAATTATGAATAAGACCCTAAATAGACGTGGTTTAGTTAGACATCAATCCTAGGCGTAACCGGCATCGTCGTCCTCTAAGAAGACAAACACCAGCCCTTAGCATACATCATAGCATATCATTGGTCAAAAATTGGGGAAAAATTAAAACTTTTCATTTATATATACTTCATGAGGTTTACATAAACCTCTCACATATGAAGCTTACTTAGGCTTCTCGCATACACAACATAACCAACATATAAAAATTTAGTCTAATACTTTTTCTCACATTAAACCATCTATAAGAAGATGAATCACAATAGTTTAGGCATAGCCCTTAGTCTATTACAATATGTCATATAGGCTACAATGAAGTCTCAACATGAGAATGGAATAATTGTCTCAAACATAGACAAAACTAATAAGGCTTGATGAGTGGCTCTATCCTTGGAACTCATGAGGATTCACCAATTGACTTAGGAAAGATCCAAGTATTCTTCTCCAATAGATATGAATCTCCTCAATGGCCGGAACCGAAAATGTTTGGGAAAAAGGGAGAAAATATGGGTTAGTGCAAACCACATATACTAAGTATGGCTCCTATGCACAAAATCATCAATGCATGAGAAAATGACAATTTTGTAAAAATCATGCTTTCTATCAATTAAACTCAACATGCATATATAAGAAGCATAATAAGTCAATTTAACATGGTAGCAACCCAACATGTAGACACCCAAGCAACAATTGTACAATGACAAAGATAGAACCCCATAATCCTATCCAAGGCTAAGTATCACATTAAGAAACCCACTTCATACTTACAACATATTCTCTAGCCCTAACTAACAGAGACCACATGAGCTGATGTGGAATTCGGTGTCATGGAACCCTACACCAAAAGTAGGCGGACTACTTGCCAAGGTTGTACCAAAACATAAACATAGCAACTACGTGGATCCACTAGCTAGTATTCCTATGGGGGCAACATAGTTCAAGAACTAGGAGATATAGTTGGGACCCTCTTTATGCTACATGCATTGTAATCTCCAATCTCAATAGTTCATTAGTGATCCTACCTTCCCTATGTGGGAAGGGACACTCCTCACTCTAGTTCACTCGGTGCTAAGCTAGAGTCCATTTATAAAATGTCTTTAAGCCTTTATTATCAATCATAGCTTAGTTTAGGTCATAGGGTCTAACACTTTTATAACATCATCATTATCATAGCTCAATAAGAATCGCATGAGTATAAATCCTTTCATTACAATTCATATAGGTGATTTTAGCACATTAGCATCTTCATATCATTAAAAGGAACATTGGTAAATCATTCATCATCCTTATAACATTTACATGTTAAATCAACACCTCACAATCATATTCAAGACATTTCAGTTCAACATCATACCACCCTATCAATCCTAATACGAAGCATACTCCAATACAACATCATCACTTAATCACAATTAACCACAATTCGAAGTAAAGGATAGGGATCATAAGACTTACCAAGTCTCCTTCATAATTCATCATCAAGGTATTACCATAAACCCTCAATTCAAACCAATTTGGGTCTACATCACCATAAGTCATAACCAACATATTAATAAGTCTAGAAGAATCACTACATCACAACTCAATACCAGATCAATTCACAATATACTTTATAATCTAGATCATCTTCTCAAGAACAATCATAAAAGACTAAAAATCACCTTAATTCATTCATGATTAGTGTAACAACATAATCTAATAGTAATTCATCCACTAACCAAGTCAATTGAACCAGTACAACCTAATTCATATCAAGATCACAACCTAGGGTTAAGGGTTAAGGGTCATCATCTAAAAACTACACCAAACCATAAATATGTATCATAATTAGTTTATAATACATGTTAATATATTCGCATTATCAAAAAGAAAAACATAAACAAATCAATTCATAACATTAATTTCGAGATTGGGAAAGACCCATATGAAAACTCAACTTTTGAAAATACTTTGAAGAAACCCTATGAGGAAAGAGGTCTCAAAGGTGAATTAGATCACATACCTTAATGTTTGGTGAAGAATTGATGCTGAAATCGTCCCTTTACAGCCCCCAAAACACTCCCCTATCTTGGTCTTCAATGGTGTCTTCCAATAGAGAGACAAAGAAGGGAGACGGAAGAGAATTTGTTTTGTGAGTTGTGAGAGTTTTGTGTTTGTCTTAATTAGGTTAGGGATTTATATAGGGTGTTAATCCACTTAATTAACCTTACCCTAACCATTTATTAAAATATTAACCAAGCCAAATAATTTAATAACCTAAGTGAAAACGTGCAGCAATTTACAGTGCCATAGACGACACCACGATCGACGGATCGTGGGTCAATCGACGGACCTGCCCCCCCCCCTTCCGTGCTGCACATCCGTAGTCTTGTTCAGAGACTATGCACACAAGTCTCCCCAATAACTTGGCTAAGTGTTTGTCGACGGATGGCATCAACGCTCCGTATATCCACACACGCCTCGTCGATGCCCTCTCGTGGGTGCACACTGCCCAGGCAGTGTTTGACTCTACTTGGAAGGGTCCTCCTCAAGGGATCTTGGTTGGTCCTTGGGGAGTCGCACCCAGAAGTTTTGACTATGAATCAACTTAAACCTATTTTAGACACCTTTCCACCAATTTTGATCTATTTCCGACTCCTAAATGCTAGTCAAATAGGCTAAGGCACGCTAGTACCTCGGTTAACTAGTTTATGGACGTCATGTACGTTCTTGGATGTTTTGGCTTCTAGACTTCCTAAATGACTTATATTAATTAAAATATACCTTAAAACAGTGTCTAGACCTTATGACACTTATGTTAGGCTCTAGAACACGTCTTGGATTTTTTAAGTGTTACAATCACTTTCACTCGTCTCCGTACGACGTGGTCGTTTCTTGACTTTTAGGATCTAATACTTTCTAATGAAGTTAATTACCTTTATTTAGGTCTGGAAACACCATTTTTACACATTAGACACTAGGTTATACTCTAGGTTAGGTCCTTGGATTTTCGAGGTATAACATCAAGGTATATGATGGTCCTCGGCAGTGTGAGGTAAAACATTATACCATCACTTAGGCTCACAATGATGGTTGTCGGTTATAGAATCTTCCACAGAAGTTATATTACCTTAAATGAGCAAATTTAAGTTTGTTATTTCTTTATCCTTAACGAACTAAGATTGTTTGTAGTTGCTTTATAAGCTTTATATACATATGTCGCATCTGCATTACTGCTTTATATTGAGTTGGGTATCCATAAGTTGAGAAGATCCATGGTCAGTATTTCTTTCATAATCTCTTTCGAGTCTATTTTTTTTTAGCATTCCAACTTGTGTACTCATACATTCAATGTACTCATGCCAGTTGGCCTGAATCTTAATTATGATGCAGACACAGGTAACCAGGATCAGCATCCAGCGCCTCGTTGATCCAGCTTGAGCCTCAGAGTCTGTTTGTGAGCCTCCTTGCCTTCTGGAGGACCCTTTTATTTGCTTTCTAGTCTAGATCATTAAAGTGTTGTGGGATTGTCCCAACATCCATATCAATTTTTTTGACGATTCATAGACAGTTAGTAGTTTCATTCGTCTTTACATTATTATATATGTTAAAGACTTGGGTTGCCATTTTTGGACAAGTTGAATGTTAATTTTTTGGAAACATTCTAAGTTATATTATTTATTTATTTGAGTGAGTCCATTTGATCATTGTAATAATGCTTATAATCTTCCGTTGAGTTAAGTAAGTCAGGCCAAGGGTTCGCTTGGGGATCAACAATGGTCTTTGAGTGTCAGTCACGTCCGGGGTGTAGACTCGGGCCGTGACAGAGTCAACCATATGTCAAATAAATGTTATCAAATTATGTACTAATAAGTGTTCATTAACTAAATGAAATAATTGAATTTAAAATAACCAGCTTGTTCGTAAACACATAGGTAATAAAGCCATCTATTTAAATGTTCAAACTGGTTGAAAAACTATGTAAGTGTGCAATAACTATGTACTTAATATATAATATATTCATTTCGTACTAAATTATATTACTTGAAATAACAATCACGTAGGTTTACGATGAACACTCAAGTGTCCAACTTTTGTAATTAGTGAAAGAAGTAACACTTGGACCTGAATCTCACTTACTGACAATGAATAAGTACTGTGTCAATGGTTTTAAGTATTAAACTAAAGAATTTTCTAGTATCCAGAAAACAAATAATATTGGTATCTACAAACAAGGTGATGTTGATGGTACTGGTCAAACTATTGAATATTATTGTATCATTCATGAGGTTATTGAAGTGAGGTATTAAGGATGGCCTAAGGAGAACATTGTATTGTTTTTTGTGTGAGTGTTTGACCCATCACATAGAGGCACAAAGGTGGACCATCAACATAATATAATTGAAGTTAAGCACACAAGAAAATATAGAAGTTATGATCCTCTTATCATTGCACAAAATATTGAACAAGTGTATTACGTTCCACATCCATTGTGTAGAGACAAAGATGATTGGTGGGTTGTTATAAAAAGTAAGCATGATGAAGAACTGAAATTGAAAATGTCTTAGATGTGACGTATCAAAATTATGTTGCAATTGTTCAATAAAAAGTTGATGTTTAATTGGAAACCACGCTACAACATCCTCAACACATATAAGAAGAAGTATCTGATGATGAGATACTGAATGTTGAGGAAGAAATATTTGAGAATGAGGAAAATGAATCATTTTATCATGAATAATAGTTTGATAATGAAAATGAAACCACTGAGAAAGAAGAATGGGAGAATGATGGAATTAAAACAAGTGAGGAGAAATAGTGTAGACTGAAAGCTAGCTAGTATATATATGTAAGTTAGTGTACTTTGCTAATTTTATTTAATTAATGATTTTTATATATATTATATATGTAAATTTTCATACATATATCATCAGGCGGTGATGGTGATAGATATCGCAAGCATCTTCAAGTTAGCAAGACTAAACAGGCTAAGAAGATGAAGTCTAGGAGACCCATAGATCTTGAGGATATTGCAGGATCTATTTCTTCTGCGCCAGAGCGCATCAACAATGATAATCATATACTTGTTGTTCTATTTGGTATGGCAAACCTCGACAATATTATCCTCATTATTGTCAACCAGTCGATGCTTCCTCTACTTCACAAGCATTGACTTCATGACGCTATGAGAATCTACATTTACAGGCTATTCATCGAGAACGACCCTTATCAGCAGGTACTCCATCTCCCACAAGTATATCTCCTCAGTTATATTCCAAGAGGATTGGAGATCTAATAGCGAGCAGTCAGATGCTACGGTCGGAACGCCTCCATTGACTCAGCGTTTTTTGCATCCTGATGTATCACCCTCATCTACACCTAGACCTAGTGTCACACCAGATGATGAGATGCTTGCTCTAGATCGTGTCCAGAACGACAGACTTGGTAAAGTCATGATTGAGCCCAATGAATTATCGTAAGTTTATTAGTTTATTTTATTTATTTCTTATACTTTAATATATCATTCATGAATTAACATACTTATTATGTGTTTTGCAGCTGGCATCCTGCAACGGATGTTGTCCGGGCTTTAAAAGACTGTTTTAGAAGGCTCTATACATAGGCTTATCACTCTTGGAGTGAGATTCCAAACAACATACGCCAGGCGATGTATAATAAATTTAAGGTATATATGTTTTAGTTAAATTTAGTAAACTTTATTTTTTTTTATTATTGATCTAATTAATGTAATTAATCTTTTCTCAAACTATGTGTACTTGGGAGCCGAGGCACAATTATGTCATTACAATCACATTTGTTAGGAATGCATCTGTTAGACTGTATAGCTGGCTAAAGAGTTCGAGATAGTCCTGAACGTTCAGATTGGATGTTGCCTCATGTTTTTGATGAATTAGGTCTGTATTAGAACACATACAAGCTTAAGGCAATATCAGAACAAGCCAAAAGGGCTAGAGGAAGTCTTAAGGGTAGCTCGTTGCACACAAGAGGTGCAAAGACCATTGGAATAATTGCAAGAGAGATGGTAAGTTCTAATTCAAACTTTTAAATATATAATAAGTTGATTCATATATACCGTTATAAATTTCAGTTTTTATTTATAGGAGAAAGAATTGGGATGCACGCCTATTGATTCGCAGGTTTTCAAGAAGACTAAGATCAAGAAGAAATAAAATGAGTTGGATCCGAATGTGTGGGTGGAGGAAAGGGTTGAATATACTTTTGTAAGTTATTTAATATGAATAATATATATCAACAGTGAATATATTTATGATATGTATATATATTGAAGCCAATATGCATAATGAGTTTCACCATTACGTCGTTGAGAATCTAGATAATCCGGTCCAATTGACACCTAAACTTTCCATTAATATTTGGAAAGAAAAAATGGTAGGGGGGACATACAAGGGTGGATGTTATGGTTTAGGATCTCCAAACGATGTAGGACGAGTCCAATCAGACTTAGAATGTATTGAATTGTTACATCAAGATGAGACACTTCAAGGTGTTCAAAATGGTTCTACGTCGGCTCAAATAGCACAACTTACTTCAACACTGGCAAAGTTGGAGCGGAGAAGAGTACCTGAACAATGAAGCATGAGCGAGACCATTCAGCAAATCAAAAAAAAAGTGATGAACCTCGCTCATTGACCTACTACTTTGGCTCCCGAGGAAACTGACGACGACAGTGATGATGAGGATTATTATGTAGATCTCACTCCCTAGTTTAGATCTTTGGACATTTATAAATTTTTTGAAATGAATTTTGAAAGAATTTATAAGTCTTTAACTTTTGATTTAGATACTTTTGAATGTTGTTTTAAGGTTGTTATTTTATGTTTTGGGTAGATTATTCATAATTGTGTGTGCTTGGGTTGAATAGTGTAGAATTAAATTGAATTGAAAATACAGGTGGGCAGCAAAAACTTGTAAAAAAAATAACAGAAAAAACAACGGACAACGTGTTTTTGTTTTGGGGCTTTTTATAAAAAAAATTCAAAAAATCAACGGACAATTTGGTCTCGTCCGACGCTTTTTTGGATTTTATTTTTTTTTAAAGCGACAAAAAAGCGTGATTTTGTCTGTCGCTTTTCTGAATTTTCTAAAATAATAATTTCTAGAAAAGCGACGGAAAGGGTCCTTTTGCTCGTCGCTTTTCTAGAATTTTCAAAAAAAATAACAAAAGTGACGGACTGTGCCACCCTTCGAAAATTAAAATAGAGCAACGATGTCCGTCGCTTCTAAAAGAAAGTCAAAGCGACGCAGTCCATCACTTTTTAACGAGTTGTTTGTTGCTTTTTGAGTGTCGGGCCGAAAATCTACGGAAGTAAGTGCATCGTTTTCCATCAATTTTGACCAAAAAACAACACAGTCCGTCATTTTTTTTTTTGCAGTTTTCTTAGTGAATGGTCTCTTTTAAATAATAATAAAATAATTATATATTTTTGTTCCTAATAAAATGCAAAGTAACTACTGAAATAACTACATTTTCATGCAATTCAATTTATTTTTTAAAAATAGAATAGATAAAATTGTCAGCATGACAAAGATACCACTAGAATTATAAGAAAATATCAATAAATAAGAAATATTTTCATAGTCATTATTCACATCCTACAATTGGCAATAACTGAATATAAGTCGTTCATCATTATCCTTAATAGTAGTACAGCAGTTCATACCAAATAGTTTTTTTTCATTCAAAAACTCTCTTCAATAATCGATCGTTTGCAACCAATTGATCTATCACTTTATTTCGTTAAATAAAGAATAAAATTTATTTCCTTTAGGCAGCAAATTCAATTTCTACAAATTCTCGCTCTAATATATCTATATGCATGTGTTTTCCCCAACAATGTCATCTGGCAAATTTAATCAGTAAGATTTTTCCCTTTATGTATCTGTATATATGAATTCATGTATAAAATTCAATGATAATTTTTTCTTAATTCTTAATTGCTTATTAAAAATTTATTCTTAGTTATATGAATTATATATAATTGATAAATAGGGTTTATGTCTTTTTATGAATTTTATTTGTTAGTCTAGATTTTTTTAACGCATTTATTTCGCATTATATGTGTATAATTTGATGTCAATTTAAAAAATAAAATATACATTGTGTTATTGAAGAATTAATGGGCTATCAAAATAAATTAATATTTTATAAATTTATGCTAGTCATCCGCAATTAAATTTTGTAGTTTTTAATTAAAGGTTTTTATAACTAATTATATGAGTATTATGCCCATTGGAGTTTATATAAAAAAAATGTTTCATTTATTTATTTATTTATTATATTTTTTATGGTTGGAAATCACAAACAATTAAAGCGAAATTTCTTCTTTTGTTCTATCTTAAAGTTGTAACTTTAGAAGATTTTTATAATTTAAAATAAATTAGAAAATAAAAAAATGTTTAACTATCATTTTTACTATTATTTTAACTTTTTACTATTTTTTAAATTCAAATTTTAATAGTAATTAGTTACATGTGTGTTTCCTTTTTATTTGGGAAACTATTATCTTTCTAATAATAGATTTTTGAATTATTTAGAAAAGAATTGAAAAAGTTTATATAGAATCTGAAAAAAGAATTTTAAAGTCATCTGATGAAAAAAAACAATTAAAAAAAATAGCATAACCTCCATCGTAATTTCGAATTTTAAATTGTGTATTTAAAGTAATTACTAATTTTTAAATTCAAAAATTGATATATATTGATGCGTTAGTCATTGGATAAATTTTAAAGGGTGATTTTAGTGCCCCTTATAAATTCAAATTTTAAGGATAAATAAAGAAATAATTTAGAATTTTGAATAACACTATTTTGATATTTAAGTAACTAAAATTTTTTAGTTGTATGCTTAGCATTATAATAAGACTTTTCTTGGTTATATTTTTATGTAAATCTAACTATTAAATTCCTTAGTTTTTATTATTCTAATAAGAGGATAATACGGATAAGGTGATGGTATTTATCATTTTAAATATTCTAATAAATTAAGTTATGACAATAAAAATTATTATTGTTAAATTTAGACAATAAACTAAGTTTATATGTTGATATATTGACCAAGTATTCTATTATAATACACCAAGATGCTAAATATTAACATTCTCAAATAATAAGGATAAAGGGATAGTATTCATCATTTAAAAAATAATTAAATGAAATAGTAATAAGATATTATTATATTCAAAATTTAAACAATGCTAACTGTTAATATCCTCAAATGGGTTTATAATATTATCTTATAGGAGTAATAAGTTAAATTTTCAAATTCTCAATAAATTAATATTTAGTATTAGATTTATCAACTAACCGTATAATGCACGGAAATGTATACAAGTATTAAAAAAATGATAAACAACCTCAAAAAATGACAAATTAATATAATTATAACCAAAGTGTTATAAACATATTTGTATTATAGTGAATGTATAATTACGTGGAGTTCTTTTAGGGTATGGTTAAAATTTCTACTTGAGGACAAAGTTATATTTTCCCTAATTAAAGTAATTACTTTCATTGTAAATCAGATCTATGAATCCCTAAATATCATTTAAAAAGAATAAGATTGTTCATGTTCTACATTTATATAGTTCAATAACACATTATCAATACGAATTTCTCTAACTTATCCTAGAGAAATAAATGAGATGAGATGAGTAGCAAGAAGGGGGAAGATCTTCGGTGGTAGCAAGAATTGGGAAAATTTGGAAGATCTTCGGTGGTATTGAAGTGTCATATGAGGTACGAAAAAATAAAACAAAATTGGATGGTCCAAAGGTATGATTTTTGTTCTTAAAATAGTATGATCAATGGATTGTTTTAACTGAGAAGTGAAATACCTATGCAATGAAAAGTATGTTCTTGAGATAATGATAACCATCAATAAGTATGGCTAATAATAAAAATAAAGGTTACATCTTCTTTGTTGTATGTTGATGTGGTTGTGATTTTCTTTTCGAAACAAACTGGATCACTACTAGTATTGTTACTCTGTATATTTATAAACTATTGAAATTTCATTTGTTCTGATTCGTTTATGTTTATACTCGTTGAGAGTTCTAATATTTTTATATAAATCTTGTTGTACCTGGTTTATCATGTCATTAGGGTAAAATAATGAATTCAAGTTTCACTGCACCAAAAGGATAAGAAGATGGATTCAAGTTCAACTGCATCAAGAGGGTAAGATATTAAGTTTCTATATTCATTCACCACAGGATATTAAGTTCATGTCCTATAAATTTATGGCATAACATGTATTTATATGAATAATACAGTGGGTTTGAGTACCAATATATTATACTGATGATGTTTTGACTATTAAAGCAAATGGTGTGCTTTCGGTGAAAAGTAGTCATGAACCCTATTCAATTACAACTCTTCACTCCCTAAAGTGAAATGTGATAGTCGTGCATATTATGTCTGAAAGATGACACGTGAATGAGTAATACACATTAATATGGAATAAGGTACCGAAGTTATCATAATTTTATATGCTCACATGTTTGTATTTCATTCATGAAGAATGCGAACTTTTGATAAATGCTAAAAATACAGGTTCATTTTCTAAAATGAATGAGATGTAAACCACCATGCTAGGCTTGGAAAAAATCCCGATCTTTGATTGTAGATGTGGTATCACTAAGAAGGTCTATGGGCAGACATGTTTTTTTTTTATATTTGTAGACACTGTGGGTCTATATCGTCTAGGACATCATGGGTCTATAATGATAAGATTAATCATAGATAATTCAAACAGACATCCATTAAAGAACCAAAAGATTTTTTTAGTGGTGAATTTTCTTGTAGTGTTTGTTATCAAGGCAAGTTGACTGTGAAACCATCATCAATGAAAGTTGAGATTGAATCCCCTGCATTCTTCAAACATACACAGAAATATTTGTGGACCTATTCGTTCACCTAGAGGGTTTGTTAAGACACTTCATGATCGGAATAGATTATTTTTTTCTATATGTTCTCATATGTGCCTATTTTCATCTCGCAACTTAAAATTTGCAAAAATATTGGCACAAATAATATGATTACTGACATAGTTTTTTGGTAATCAGATTAAGTCCATTTGCCTTCTTAATAATGTAGAATTCTCATCCCAAGCATTTAATTATTAATGCCTAGAGATTGGAATTGAATAAACTTAACACTAAATTGAATATGATAGTGTAAAATAAAGTTTATCAATACAGATATACATTTTATCGTGATGGTATCACGACTCACTTTTAAAACAAGTAGAGTAATTGTTAAGAAAATATATCTAAAATCTATTCTCGGAGTAATAAAATTAAAATTTACTCATATAATAGTAAATTAAAAATTTACTAAAGCAAAACGCACATGGCATTGTAAAAATTGGAGTTTACAAGTACTTATAATTTTAATAGCTGGCATGAATAATTTGGTCATCACAAATATGTGTATACTAAGTAATAAACATACATTGAAAAATTAGAAGAATCTTCAAGAATTATTTTTGTTTGTTGCTTGTTCTCATGTAAGTTGATTGGATCAACTAATGTTGGGACTAAATCCCTAAATTCTGAAAAGTATAAAAGGTAAATATGAGTTTGTTCACCTATCATGTGATATGATAAAGAGATGCATATATAAGATAATCACATGTGTGTTTTGTTGTCAACCAGTAGTTTGACATTCGTACAATTGAGCGTGCAAGATAATTGAGTTAAGAGCACAACTTTTAAAATATGAAATCAAGATAATTTATCTTGATAAGATTGATCAATATTCAATATGATGTGACATTGAATGTCTCATATAGATAGTGGAATAATTATTTATGAAAATAAAGTGGTATGTGTTGATCTGAATACGATATTGCATACAAAAGTAATTGTACACATCAGATCAATAAATTATGATCAATTGATTTATGATCAGGGACCAAATATTTTTTATCTGAAAATTTCAAAGTGAAGTAAATGATTAATGAATATACTATGATGCACAAAGATGGATTATCCAAAATAGTTTGACGTATATGTTAGTTTGTCTAACATAAGGGGGAGCTAAGAAGCATCACAAGAGTTGTAAATACTCCTGTAAGATTTCAAAAATAAATCAGGTGAATCTAGAGCCTAACATAGTTTTGATGGTGGTCTAAGGTCCTAAAGTGGTCTATTAATGTGATATTGAGACAGTGTCTAAGAGTTTAGGTGCATTGGAAGTCAAACGTCAAGGGACGACTAACACGTTCGACGACTAAGTCACTTATGTGCCTCATATGTGGTTTTATTTGTTTATGTGTGATTAAAGAGGTTATAAGGTCCTTAAGTGATTAAATATTGTGTATATAGTCACTGTGTCAAGTTTCATGAAGTTTGGAGGTCAAACATCCAAGAACGTCCATGAGATTTGAAAGGTTTTCCTTGAAACGACCTTGTGTGTCTATGCATGTTTCGTTGAGTTTTACGTGTTCGTTTTAAATGAAATTCATGTGAGAGGTCCTAAAATTGTATACGATCATGTGTGGGTTGGAAACATTTGGGAAAACACCCCAAGGACCATCCAAGGGTCCTTGAGGAAGGACCCAAGTTGGTGTCCAAGACAGCCCAAGACAGCCCACCAACGGATGGCAATTGACGCCCAGTGAGTCAGTCGACGCCCCGTTGGTGAGGGATATTCGATTGGCACTTAAGAGTGGGAGAGTAGAGGCCAAATACCAGCCTCAGTCCCCAACTACGGACCAACAGGACAGTCCATTAGTCAAGGGACGGGCTGTCGATGGGCAACTGTCGATGGTCTGTGTTTCCTGCACAGGCTACTGTTAAGTTGAGGGGTGAAGTTGTAAATTCACCTCACATCCAAATAAGAGAAAAGGAGATTCATAAAGGGTATTTTGGGTATTTTAAATATGTTTGTAATCCTAAAACACTTAAAAAATTTCATTCTCAAAAATCAAAACCCAAATTCCCTTATAAATTCTCTAGAACTCCATTGGAGCCAAAACTCAAGGAAGGGCTTGGATTGGAGGTTTGAGTGGAGATTCTTCATCAAACTGAAGAATTATCTTCATTGATCTATGGTTTTTGATCCTTGAAACTCTACTCATCTAGGAGCCTAACTTTCAAAGATATCTTCTAAAGTTTCAAAGATGAATTGTCTAATTTCATTATCTATCCATGGGCTCTTGCATTAAATGTTTTAAAGCATTGATTATTGATTGAATTGTTATAAATTTGATAATTTTAACTCAATTAACCTATGAATCCATGTAATTGATGAACCCTAGTTTTTGACTACTTTGTGGGTTAAGTGATTTGGACTTAATGCTTATAAATTCTAGTGTAGTTTTTTATGGTCTATTGAATGATGTAATAATTGTATTGAATTGATATCTAGGTTGTCGCAGATTAATGAATCTATATTTAATTGACCTAGTTCCATTGATTATCATAGTTTCCATATTGAATTATTGGTTATGGCCATGGGTAAGGGTCTTATGATATTGAATTGGGTTTTTTAGCATTGGATTGAAGTGTTTAGGATGAAGGGTGGTACGCTGCCCTAATTCCATTTATTTTATGTAATTATACTTCAATTATGTTGTGATTGGTATGGTACACTTATGGTGGTGGTATTATGTGCTTTACTTGCAATTGATGTGGCCTTGTCGCCGTTATTTTAAGTAATATGATGATCATGGCCTTGTCGGCAACTACTTGAAGTATTTTCATGATTATGTAAAGTTGTATGATGTCTGTATACATGATAAGTAATGTGAAAGTATATGTGTTCTTCTATTGATGTTATTTAGGTGATTAGTTAGACTATGACTATGGCTAGTGTGTATAGTCTTAGGGTTGATGTATGTTATTCCTACTTGATTATGTGAGTCTAGGATGATTATACTGATGATGATATTGTATTGTATAGGATAACTTAAATATGATAATGATTATTTCTATGTGCTTGTAGAATGACATGTAATGTGTATTAAAGTGAAGTATGTTGTGTCTTGTCTTCGTTGACTTATGTCCCTTACTTGATGCATGTATTAATGTGAATATATGAAGTCTTTACTTAGGATGCTAAAGCCTCTTAGTCTTGTATGTATGAATGAAATAAGACCTTAAATGAAGTTAAGAGAGTCTTTTATGTGAAACCTTGAACCAAGAGGTAAGGTTATGAATGTTGAAGTCGAAAGCTGTAATGGTATCCTTCAAGTAAAGGAATGATAGACTTAAGGTTGATTGGCTGGAACGACATCATATCAATCCTTAGGAAAGTCATTATGATCTTCTTGTCGTCATTGTGAGGTATCCCTACTGGACCTTTCTTTGGTAGGGTAAATATGATTGGGTCATGAACTTGATATGGAACCCCTTTATATGAACCTTTAATGTGAATTAATCTATGAGAACGAAGGCTAGCACCGAGTGAGTATGGTAAGGAAAGTAGTTCTAGTTAAAGAATGAGATTAGATTACAAAGCACGCCCTTCATATTCCTTAACCATGTGCCTACATGGGATGTGTCCTAGTTCTACCATTGGCAAGTCGAACACCCTCATCGGAGTAGGATAGAACTCCGGATTCCATGCTTTGCTATCATGGTCTATGTCGGTTATTTCCTATTCTCATCATATGGGATACCTAGCATTATATAAGTTCTATGAAGTTTAGGTGGTGGTATGGGACGCTATCTAGACATTCACAATAGGCTTTGAAGGTGTTAGTGAGAGTCCCTAGGTCTTGTCAAAGACCATTATTTGAATGTCCTTATGTGATGAATGAGTCTTCAATTAACTAATGAATGCAATGAACTAAGTTAAGAAAGTATGTTAAATGCATAGTACTTACCTAGAGTGTTAAGGATTGTCTAGTTAAGGTGTGAAGGGGACATATGAATGGTCACTTCGTATCTTACCTAGTTAAGTCTTAAGAATCTAGTTAAGAAAAATTTTGATTATGTGGACATGATCTAAGCCTTAGGTAGTCTTAAGAATTAATTAGGTAGTCTCGAAGAGGTCAATCATGGATGTTAACTTCTTGATTTACTTAAGTAAGTCTTTTGATAGACTTGGTAAGGAAATTGTCATATTACCTATGTGTTTATGTATTAAGTGAGAATTATTCTATCTTAGGTAGTCTATAGGATCTCTTAAGTGTGTGTGTAAGTGATTGTATGGGCGGTCGCTTCACAACTCACTCAAGTGAAACTCAGAATCACCTTTGGTAGAGGAAATGTCATGTTCATATGTTTGATGTCTTTTAAGTGTGTATGTGTCTTATTGTAAGTAGTCTTGAGGATCATTTAGGCATGCCTAGAGAGGTTCTATGGGCGGTCTCTCTTTGTGTTGCTTAAGTGAGTCTTAGGATAGCTTTTAGTGAGAAGATTACATGCTAGGAACTGTCAAAGTGAAGAGAAGGAAACTCACTGTAACAGTGAACGAATTCACTATACAGTGAATTGAGGTTACTGTAAAGTGACCTTAAAAATGCTACAAATCGCTTAAATATTATTTTATGTGTTTGAAGGTGTTAAATTTTATTCTTATGATTATGATATGATTTTTAACTGAAAAGATGCATATTTCTAAAAAAATGTCTGTTTTTCATGATTTTATGCATACTGTCATACTTATTACATGTGGTTGTACTAATTCCATGCTTTTATCTATCTCTATAGTGGTTGGTAGGTGAGGAGCATTTGGGAAGCAAGACTTGGATCATAGCACCATTCAAGTGAAGTTGAAGTATGTCCTCAATTGACTCGAGGGCATATATGGATGTCTTTTATGTCTTTTATTTCAAAGTATTTTAATAGACTAAGTATTTCAATATATTAAAGTATGGTTGTGTCCCAAAGTATTCTCGTGTCTAAGTTTGATGAGATTGAGACTTAGTATTTCCTATGACTTTATATGAAAGAGATAATAAGAAAACAATGTTCTCTTGGAGAACCTACGACATAACACCTTATAAAACCTCATAAGAGGGGTAGCTACCTGAAAATAATGAAGTAATGAGATCTCAATAAGTTATGCCATAATGTGTATCGTTACAAAATGATATATCGCTGACAATATCTTTGATACAATAGTGTGCACTATTGCTAAAGATATTATGATATAAATTCTACGACTATTAAAGCATGTTGGTGTAGAAATAATCATCAATTGAAAAGTGGAATGATGCATCTTGGCAAGCATAAAACTTATTTGACTTGAAATCTAGGCACTTGAAGATGTTATACATTTAATATTGGAGTAGTCACTTGACAAAATTGATATGAAAATATCTGATGGGTTCAAAATCTAAAGCATATACAAGTTTTGGAAAACTTATTTATAATCCTCATGAGGATTAAATAGATTTAAAATACATAAAGCATATAAAAGTATTGTTATGCAAGTTGATGTCTAGAATTGCAACTCTTGAAGAGTTTTAAAAAGGCAATAGAGTATTTTCTTAAAGAAGTTGAAGTAAGGTATTTGCAAAAATCTTTGATCTTAATGTATGATACATAAAAGGAGTTAAAAGGAAACATATTTTGTCAAAGTTTTTCTACTCTCCAGAATGGTATTATCATGAAATAGGTTTGTTCAAGTAATACTATGGTTGATTTATTTAGCATGTCTATACCAACTACAACTTTCAAGAAGATGGTGCACAAACTTAACAAACGAAGAATCAAATCTCTAGAGTGATGTTCTCATTAAGGGGAGTTAATACGTGATGTACTCTGTTTTTCTCACAAAGTTTTGTCCCCTCGGATTTTCTTTGTAGGGTTTTTGATGAGGCATCCATAATGCGTATTATTAGATACGTGTACTCTTTTTTCTTCACTAATTTTTTCCCACTAGGTTTTATTAAGTAAGGTTTTAACGAGTAACATAATCTACTGACATTCAAACGGAGTCTTTTAAACATATTTGTATTATAGTGAATGTTTAATTATGTGGAGTCTTTTTAGGGTATGGTTAAGAATCCTATGGTAACACTCTGAAATTCCAAGACCTAATCAAGAGCATCACATGTTGGTATAAGGTTGGTAACACTGTTTTAGGACCAAAAATAATGGTTATTAGTCATTTAGGAAGTTTTAAAGTCAAAACGTCAAGGAACGTCCATGAAGTGCAGAGACTAGTGAAATAGGTGCTAGTGTGCCTTGGCCTATTTCAAGAGGTTTTAGGAGTTGGAATTTGATGAAATTCGGTGAAAAGGTGTTAAACATGTATTAGATCATGTTTACCATCGAAACGTCCGGGTACGACTCCCCAAGGATGACCCTAAGGATCCTTGAGGAGGACCCTTTCAAATTGGCCAAAAGTTGTCAAAAGACAGTGGCCATCTACGCTTGCAAATGACGGGGCGTCGCCTGGATGAAGCGGCGTCGATGCCTCAGTTGTTGAACACTTATCCAAATTACTGAGGAAGGTCAAGGAACCAGTCTCTGAATTTATCGATGGTTTCCAGTACGGAGGCAAGGGGCTGGCGTCGACTAACCTACGGACCGTAGGTCGGGATCTCGTAGGCCAGGTCTGGTTTTCACTGTCCTATCTTAATTAAAGTCAATTAATTAGTTAATGATTTAGACAGTTAATTAAGGATTAAGGGAGGTATAATTAAGTTAGTTTAGGAAATATATAAAGACGTAAGCCTAATTAAACAAACCGAACTCCCACAATTTGCCAAACTCAAATCTCTCTTCCTTCTTTCTACTTTCTCGCTCCCCGAAGAAGACTCCATAGAAAAGCAAGGTCTAAGGGTTCTAGGAAAGCAATAACATCACTTTTCTCCATCAATCTTCAAGGCTTAACAAGGTATGGGAACCTTTTACCTTTGGTATTTCTTTCACCAAAGGATTCTTCCAAAATTGATTTCCAAAAGATGATCTTAACATGGGTTTCTTTCTAATCCGAAATTGATATTCTGAATTGTATTATTCATGATTTATAATGATTATTATGATTATGTTATGATGTATTATTGTTCAATTATTGTAGTTTTTGATGATTAACCTCGTGTGTGGAAGAGGTAATGAATTCCCTAACCCTAGGTTATGAACTAGCGTTGAATTGATTAGGGTTGATGCAATTGACTTAGTTCTTGTTTAATTACTATAATAATGATGTTTTTACACCTATTGATGTATGAACTTGGATTGGTTGAGGGTAATACTGATGTTGATGGATTTTGAAGTAGAATTGGTAAGACTTGGTGATCTTGAACCTTTACTTCTATTGTGATGGCTTGTACTTGGTGATGAAGTTCAATTGAAGCATGTCTTATGATTAGATTAAGTAGGTTTTAGTATGATTATGCAATTGAAATGTCTTGATTATGTGAGTTGTGATATTATGATTAATATGTAATGGTATAAGGTTGGCTGCAAATTAGTTATGTGCCTTACTATGACATGATGATGATAATGTGCTAATCTCACATATGAGGGTTGTATTGAAAGGATGTTCTCATGCAATTCCTATTGATCTAATGATTATGAATATACAAGGGGTTAGTATCCTATGACCTATTCTAATTTATCATTGTTAAAGAATGACTTAAATACATTTCAAAAGGGACTCTAGCTTAGCACCAAGTGAACTAGTACTGAAGAGTATCCCTTCCCAAGTAGGGAAGGTAGGTTCACTATTGTACTCATGAGGTAGAGACTATAAGGCAAGGTGCATAAAGAGGGTCTCAAGTATATCTCCTAGTTCTTGAACTATGTTGCCCCTATATGAATACTAACTAGTGGATTTACCTAGAATGTTATGTTCATGTTTTGGTACTACCTTGGGAAGTAGTCCACCTTCTTTTGGTGTATGATTTCATGACACCAAATTCCATATTTTTCTCTTGTGGTCTATGTCGGTTAAGTCAAGTGTTCTCGAAAGTAAAATGAATGACTAAAGGTAAATGAATATAGACATTGATTAGGACGACTTTAGGGGTCTACTTAGGATATATAGGGGTATGAGACCCTATCTATATATTGCACAAGTTCAGTCTAAAGGGAGTCCTAGGAGATGGTCTTCTGTATGATGCTATTACGAAATGTATGATGTTAACTTTATATGATGATGATTATATTGATGAACATGATGTTGGTCTAAATTGTTATATGTAGTGATGACTATCTATGATTATTTGTATTATGTATAAAAGCATTACTTATGATCTCCTATCTTGTTTACTTGGTTGTGTAGGTTATGGGACTTCACATAAGCATTGCACTTGTAGGCTTGGGATGAGATTGTTGGTAAGGGTTTTGGTACGCTTATGTTAATGTGAACTATTGAACTTGTTAGTTTTCTATGGTTTTTATGTTGAGTTATATTGATTATGAAGATAACTTGTGTTTTGTGATCCTTATGTTGTATATGCTCTCTTGTATGTGCATTAAAGGCTTTCAAATGACTTAGCATGTTTTCTAAAGTACAGATCCATTTTCATGCATTCTTTCAAATGTTATATATGCATGTTTTCATACTTAGTACAAGTGGTGTATATGTTTCTATAATTATGTAGGTTACGGCCGTTGAGCTTCTAGATGGCCATTTGAAGAATATTTGGATTCTCATTCTCCAAGTTTTGTAGGTCCTCACCTTCTGAGAACGATGCCACTATCTAGCTATTGATGTTGTTGTAGTCTAAAGACATTTAGTTTCCTTCTCTTTCATTTGAAGACTATTGTTATATAATCCTATATGTATTTTTTTTGTAATGAAGTATGGGCTATGCCCAAATGTTGTACTCATTCTAGTTGGTTTAAATGTTAGACGACTTTATTAAACTATCTTTGTATATTGTATATGTGACATAAAAGTAGAAGCATATGTAAGTTTCCTATGCGAGGACTCAAAGGAGTCTAAGTAAACTCCCTATGTATATATGATGTGTAAGCGAGAGGTCTATGTAAACCTCAATATGTAAAAGTATATGAAAAGTTTTAAATTTTCCGCATTGAGGACGACGCCTGGAACACTCCCCTGATGTGAAACCTACTTGGTGACTAAGTTAGTCTTCCTCTATAAATAAAATGGTTTTCCTTCATTGTAAATCAAATATGTGGATCCCTAAATATCATTCAGAGAAATAGTAAGTCTTCTCTCTTCTCCTTACTTTCTTCTGGTCATTGTTTTATATAGTTTCGTAACACAACGGAAATTTTGAACTACGGAAAAATTAAAAATTATATTTTCAAAAAATATCTCTTAATATCGAACTAAAGATAACATATGTTACGAATTCTGACACGGTCATAACAAACAATTCATATCAACACAAATAACGGGAAACGTAATGTAAAATACCCATGAAATATATTATCATTTTTTACATAAACATTTTTGCGATAAAATTATTTTTCGACTTCTCAGATTGTCAAATCTCTATTTCGTACATCTTTGAGAGCATTTCTTTATTAGACATGAAAATTATTCAATAAATATAGTAAAGTGAAGACAAATCATAAAATAAAAATAACATACACTTTCAAGTAAACTGATCAAAAAATTGATAGATAAAGAAGAACTCTCAAATCCAAAACACTTATTAGATGCTTACTGAATTTGTCCCAATCTGAAATAATTGTTTTTTTTTGTTTTGGAAAATGGTGTTTTGATTTGATAAGTGACTGAGAAATTAGGACTCTTTTAAATTGTAACCCACTATCTTGTAGTTTCTCTGTAAAACAATTACCGTTTTGATTCTATTTTAAATTAATATTTGTATTTTTTAAAAACTAATACAGGTATTCATTAAAACTGCTTTCATATTTGTTTTAAATACAACTTTTAATTTTTAATTTTATATTATTTTCGTTTTATGTTTTGTCCGAAAAAACAGAAATCACAAACGTTTAAATTTAAATTGTTTCAAAAATTAATTGTAAATATCAATTTATTGAAAATTTTAAATTAATAGCTTTAGATTATTTTTATTATCAGCAGCAGGATACATAATCTGTATTGCCATTCAAATCAAATTGCATTGCCCTCATTTCAATTATGTTGGATTTGGATTCTCGGTAATAGAGATGCTCTCCAATTAAATTTAGTATAAACTTACTAGTACAATAATTAGTGATGTTCATGTGATTATAATATGTCGTTATTACCTTTTTAGCTTAATTCAGAAAAGCTTTATTTAATTTCTTCCTCAGACAAAATATAGTTCAAGCTTCGTCAATACAAATTAGAAAAAATACCTGATTTAGAGACAATTACAAAAATGATTGTGGAAGCACAACGCCAAAAAAAGGTTATACTTTGGAGATAATTTTTATCAACCGAATATAGCAATAGACAAAATGTAGCACCAAAAGTATTAACATCGAGAGAAAGTATTTGGAGGACAAAATAGAGCAGAGGACATTAAATTTAATAAGAACAATTAAAAATATTCTCTACATTACCTGAGTATTGTAGAATTCTCACAACCGACATAGTTAGCCATTTTTCAAAGAAAATCAAAACAGAAAAGAGAAAATCTCTTTTTTTCTTAAATAAATAAATAAAAAGAATAGAAAAAAATCTTACTAAATATGGTAATTTTGTGGTTCATACAGATACTATGTGTTATAGATAATGTTTATCATTAGTTTTTTTGTTTTTTTTTTAGTTATATTATTTTAAAATTTTGAAATCAATTTATCTTTTAAAAAAATTGAAATTCTACTCCGCCTACAATCTAGCATCAAATAGATTGTCTAAAATAATATAATTTTTATAGTAAAAAAACTTTCTCATCACTATAAATTTTAAGGAATAATAACACCCTATTTCTGAATAGTATGTTACATGTTATTCATAAATGCATTTATGCATTTAATAGAAGAAAAATAATAATGAACTTCTGAACCTATTAAAAATTTATATTTATTTTTATTTTTATATAGAAGAGTGAAGTGGTAGGACGATTAAGGGTAAAAATATAATTTCATTTTAACAAGAATCTATTAATAAATATAGTAAATAATTTTAGAAACTTTTTTTTATGTATGAAGTGAATAATGATCAAGGGTAAAAAAATAATTTTCCGCTAACAAAAATCTATCAAAAATGATAACAAGAAAATTAAATATTTCTAGAAACCTCTTAGTTATTGTTATTATTATTAACTTATTTTGTTATTATTTCACTTTCTTTCCTTTTCATTTGTGAATTATTGTGATATATATATTTGTGTTACTCTATTTTACTTACTTTGATATAGTTCTTAATATTTTTAATATTCATTATACTTATAAAAAATGCTTACTTTAAATATATAAATTTACTATGAATTAATTATTTTCACCTTTATTTTGGCTCTAATAAATATATTTGAAAATAAATAAGTGTAAAAAAATTAATAATATATACTAGATTGAAATTAAAGGAAAAGATGTTAAAAGTAACTTTACAAATAAAAATGAATATGATAATTTATTTGCATTTAAGACGATTAAGAATAAAAATATAATTTCATTCTAACAAAAGTATATTAAGAGAGATACCAAGAAAAACAAATAATTCTAGAAATATCTTTCTATATATGAAGTAAATGATGATCGAAGGTAAAAATGTAACTTCACTCATTTTGTTATTGTTATTACTATTAACTTAAATTACTTCACTTTTTTATGAGTTATTGTGTATCTATTCATTACTCTATTTTACTATTACTTAGTTTTATTTCTTAATATTTTTCTAGTCCTTATACCTGCTAAAAATGTCTACTTTAATATAAGAATTTATCATTTAAAAATATAATTAATAATTGTCATTTTTATTTTGGCTCTAATTAATATACTGAAAAGAAATAAATGTGATCATGAACTAATAATATCTATTGTATTTAAATTTAAAAATAAATAAAATCAAGTTTCAATATTTAAAATATATATTTTAAAAGTAGGTCATTTTGTTTATTCGTTAAACACCTATATAATAAATTTTAAATGTATTCAGAATTGGTTCATAGATTGATCAATAGATTCTATCTTCAGATAGTTTATGATAAGTGTTAATATATTGAGACTCATAATTTTAATTTATTTTCTTGATGATTTTCAAATAAAATAGACAAAGAATATCACTAAATTAATTATTTAATTCGAATATATTATTTGACACGATGTTAAAATAATCACTGGAGCATGTGATATTTTATTATTATTTCTTATCATGTTTATTTGAAAATTTCCTAATAATATTTATTTTTGAAAACTAATTAAATTTCTATTATTAATATATAATATTGCAATATTGAATCCGTAAATGGATTTTTCATTATATTGAGCCTGTATCACGGATCTTAATTATCTAGTATCAATACAAACCTAAATCATTAGCCTGCTGATGTGACATATCTCAATGATTAGGCAGTTTATTTATTTATTTTCTCAGATTTTTCGAGGTTTTCCCCCCTTTTTTTCAGACATAGATTGATTTTAATAAGAGATTGTATAATTTCCTCAATTTAAGGCTATAATAATTAATGAATTTAATTAGTTAAATTTTGAGAAAGACAACGTATTAGTAGCTCTTAACCATTTTCTCAAATTATGGGTTTTAATTATTTAAATTTTGAAAATAGAACGTTTAAAATTCTAACTTTTAATTTTGATTAATAACTCTTAGTCGTTTCCTTAAATTAAGGCTATAATAATTGGTGACAACATTTACAATTTTAAATTATGAATTAGTGCTTTTCAACCTCCAAAATATTAAGGTCCGATAAATTGGCACTTTACTAATTAATTTTCCATTAATCTTTTCATTCTTTTTATAATTTTCTTTGGGTTTGATTTGATGATTTGCTAATACTATTTTAATAGTTAATAGAAAAGATGTCAAACATTATATTGTAATTTTCCATAATCTTTTCATTTTCTTTATAAATTTCTTTGAATTTGATTTGATGATTTGCTAATACTATTTTAATAGTTAATGAAAAAGATGTCTAACTTTATATTGTCAAATTTTGGTAGGAAGTTCAAAATGATTTGACAAGATCTTCCCTATGAAAATCATATATAATGGAATATTGTGAAGGTGAGAACAACGTCAACTTTGGTTGTCAAGCAAAGTTACATATGTTTCTTATAAATTATATATTTTTTGGTTTTCTATATTGTATTTTGTTTCCATATTGGAGTCTGATTATATATAAATTTACAACGAGCAAGGTTCCATCGGGAGGGAGCACTTTCTACTAAGGAGCTTTTTGTACTCAAGATTCGACGAGACAATTGATTAAGAGAGTAACAATTTCTTTCACTACACCTCATTTTTTTCATGTTCGTTTATAAGGTTTTGTCACCGTGTGAATGTAACATTTTAGTATTATTGTGAAACATATGTATAATCATTGCCTAGATTGTTTTTCCCCTTTACAAAAGCATAATATTTTAGTATTGTAAAGGTAGCTGATTACTAAATTGTTGATATTGTAATGTCTATCATTTTAAAAATTGGTATCAAACCATCTCCATTACCTTTACAACCTTGAGTAGTCATTAACATATAAAATTGATTGTGACCTCCTTAATATGTCTCATTACTGAGCCCATATGTCTAGCGGTTCTAACTATGCAAGACCATTTGCGCCCTTTTTTCTCCTTTTTAATGGGCTTTTGCGGTCACACAACTTGCTAGACGAAGCCACAAAGGCAAAGCCAATAAGAGTAGTATTATGTTGAATGTACCACCATCTCAGAACCAAGCTAAACAATTATAATATAAATCCCTTTATATTTTGATAAAGTCTGGAATTTTCATGGAAAATATGTAATAAAATTAGTAAGTCAAGATAGATATGAATCTTTTAGCCGGACATAGTCACGGCCAGAGTGAGAGATGAAGTATAAAGGTGAAGAGAGAAAATTATAAAGTACCTCTAATCCTTGATCGGAACAGTGTGCAAATCTATTTTTATTTACTGCAGAAAACTTTACAAGAGAAAAAACAAAAACTTCTAAGAAAAAACCTGCTTCTTCTTTACAGATGGAGGGTTCTATATATAGGCTAAAAAAATAAAAGAAATCTTTGTAGAGTAATATGAGTCCCATGCAGAGTGTATCTACTGCGTATACACTGAAGTGGATCCCTTGTACAGTCTATCTACATAGATCCTTTTCGCTTTAAGTTTTTGAGGAAATCTTCCGTTCTGTCTATATCACTATCGGATAGCAATCTTTTTATCTCGAAAGGTTGGGCATCATCGTCCCCGTTATCATTACTTAACTCACTTCTCATTGAAATTTATCAAATTGATTCAAGGATTGAAGCAAATTTTTCTTTAGTTCTTCAAAATATTGATTAATCATTTCATTCTTATCTCCGTTATGGATAGAGATGCGTCTGGCAATATATTGACTGAAGTATTGATAACCCTCTTTTGTGGGGCTGCTTCATATTCTTGGATCTTTGTTTTAATGGTATCCAAAAACTCTTGGCCGTAGAATGCTTTATTTTAGAATCTTTCTTCATCAATTTGTCCCAAAAGTTATTATAATAAGTCCTGTATAAGTAAGAAATCTGTTCGTCTGTGAATCCTAATTCAGGGACCCATTTATGAATCCAGGGAATACAAAATTCAATGAATAATCTAAATAGCTGAGATGATCGGCTAGGAATAACTCATTTAAATGGGGTGACACTTTTGCCCACGTTTTGTATAAAGTGAGGAATGAGGTAGGTAGTATTTTAATTGTCGGGTCGTGGTATGACCACTAGTTTAGAAACCAATTTGGAATAGGCTCTTCAAATACTTTTGTACATACCTTTATAAACCAAGTATGTTTATGTCTATCATTGTCATAATATAGCACTTTATCCAAGGCCTAGATATAATCCAATATGTGAAATTCATACTGACTTGGTTAAGGCTTATCTGCCTTTCTTTCATTGTGGATATCCCCCAATTTTCAACAGATATAATCTGTTTAATAATTAATTTTGAGAATTTATAAACATTTTCTGCCGTGTTATAACCTAAAAAGTGCTGGAATTCCACACTTTCTGTACTAATGAGAATAGTCTCATAGTAAGAATGGGTTTTATATGATTCACCCGGAAAGTATAACCCATTTAATAAGTATCGTTGGAATATCTTCCATGGGTCATTTTTTCTCTGAATCTCAGAGTTTTTTTTACTAGAAATAGCTCTTTCATTTGACAATTTTTCATAGGACTTGATATCATCAATATCCTCTTCTTTAGCCACGGCAGCAAACGTATCACTTTGCTTTTGAGCATTTAGGTATTCTTGTAGCTGTGCATATGATGGGCTATCTTTTGGAATATCTTCTAAATGAATAGACTGATTTGTGGATGATTCTCCTTTGGGAGATATCCTTTTGTTTATTAAACTTCTTCCTCCTATTTGTATAACCGGGGAGTTGGATGAGGATCCGTATAACGATCCAAGTTGATATGATGATGATCCTTGTGAATAGGATCGTCCAGGGGGAGATCTTCCCTATCCGCGAGCGCGAACTCGGGTCCAAGGAGGATCCATGCTGCATGAAAAGCAATTCATTTTATTTTGAAAGATAATCGATAATAGCTTCTCGGGATGTTTCTTCATTATCAAAAATAGAAAAATCAAAATCATCTTCTTGGAAAATGTCTGGAATTATTTTTTCAAGTATCATTTCTTTCAGATCCTTGCATAAATTTTGTATAAATTTTAGAATAATGATTAAGAATTCTTTATCGAATATAAGGGGATAATCAGTCATTGAGTTATGAATTCGCGCGATAAGAAATCAGGAAGGTAATTATCAACACCCTTTTTATATTGAATTTCAAAATCAAAAGGAGCTAATTGAGCTTGCCATCTAGCAAATATTAGTTTAGAGGCATTGTGTTTAAAATCTTTATCGAACATATACTTTACTGATTGAGCATCCGTTTTTATTAGAAACTTTGGATTGTATAAATCATCTTGATATTTTAAAACACATATAACAATTATTAACATTTCATGCGCAACAGTAGCGTATTTTTTCTGGGTTCATTCCATTTTCCTGACTGGAATCTTACCAGGTATTCTATTTTATCATGGTGATTAACTTGCTTCAAGATTTCATATTCTGCCATAACCAATATTGGACGCATTTGTCTCGATGATTTTTTTCCAAGTAGGATTAGCAAGAGTTAAGCATGGTAGATATTCTCCCCGTTTATTGATTCGTTTAACCAGATCAGTGTGACTATCAGTCCAAGAATTTTATAATTCTTTTTTAGCCTATCATATAGAGGGGCTAACTCTCGAGATAAAATCTTTATAGAAAGGGGATATATAATTTAAGCTTCTCAAAAATCTTTGGAACTGAGTCCTATCAGTAATAACATCAGGAAATTTTGAAGCAAAATCAATAGATCGCTTAATGGGAGTAATTTTTCCCTGACAAATATTATGTCCGAGAAAACGAGCATTTGTTTGAAACAAAGACATTTTTGGTTTGGATATTACTAAACCATTTTGAATAACATTTTTTTTAAAGATATCAAGATGTTTGATATGTAATTCAAAGGTTTTTTAAAATACTAAGATATTGTCTATGTAAACAATTATAAAGTTTAAATGTGGGTTGAAAATATCATTCATAATTTTCTTGAATTCAGAAGTGGCATTTTTCAAACTAAAGGGCATTACATTCCATTCATATTGGCCAAATGGAACGTTAAAAGCAATTCAATGGGTATGTTCTTTAAAAATTTGAATCTTTTCCCATATCCCGATTTTATATAAAATTTTGAAAATATATTGACATCATATAATCTTGGCAGTAAATCTTTTTTATTAGGAATAAGATACCTTATACATTTAAAAAATTTATTCAAAGGTTTATAACTAATAATTAACCTTGGAATACCTTTTTCCTTTTCAGCAGCGTTATTAACGTAGAAAGTAGTGCAAGACCAAGGAAATTTTGAAGGTTCTATTAAATCTTTATTTAATAAATCATGAATTTCTTTTTTTTCTTCAGAATTCTACTAATTTAGCATTCATCTGACAATGTCGAGATTTTGTGGGAATATTTTCTTCAGAAAAATTATATTCGTATGGAAGAGTGACAATATGCCTTTTTCTATTCCAAAATGCACAAGGATGATCTGCACAAATCTCAATAGATTATTTTTCTGAAATTAATTTTAACTTTTTATGTTCTTTCACAAATTTTAAAGTATCGAATATATTCATGCTAAATATTTCTAGTTGTAGAAAATTAACATGCTTTTGTTTCATATCAATCAAGACATTAATATGACGGCTTATAGGATCAGTAACAAAAGAATAAGATATCTCTTTATCTTTATACTTAGCAGTAAATCCATTTGAATCAAGATGAGAAAAAGGATAAATAGCATTTATTAATGGAGTGCCACGAATAATCGGCGGATGTAATTGATTTTTCACTAGAAAAAAGAAATGCAGAATGCAAACTTTATTTTAACAAATCTGTGCATTAGATAATTTATACTTTATATCCAAGGCATGAACTGATGCAGATTTAACCACATGTATAGTTTTTTTAAAATATTTTGAAGGAATTAATCCAACCTGGATACAACTAACATCAGCACCACTATCAATCATAGGAATATCAGTTATAGGCAAATGATTATCAATCAAAATAGTGCAATTAACATGCCATTTGTGAGCAGTTATAACTTGCATCATTCATAAAAAGAAATATGACTTATCAACAATTTCATCACTTAGAATAGTTTCACTAATCTGTTCTTTTCCTTTAGAAGATGAAGAAATAGCAATCTGAGAAGTATTTTTCTCAAGTTGTATAATACGATGATCACAAATCATTCGATTTTGTTTAAGAGATTTAATCTCTTGTTTCAATTTTTCCACTTCAATTTTTAAATCATCAAAAGAAGTGTCTCTGATAAAAGAGGAATCTTTTGTAAAAGTAGTTTGTTTTTGATGAAAACGTTTATTAATTTCTGCCAAAGAATAAGGAGCAGAATATTAAAACTCATCTTGTAATTAAAAAGGAGTGCTTTCAGCTGATTCTGAGATAGGTTGAGAACTAGAGGCTAACTGAATAATTTTTTCTCGAACCTTTTCATCAGAAACTTATTTTAAAAGTTTAATAACATTATCAGATGTGAGAGTTTTCATATTTAAATCTTCAAATTGAGACAGTAATTTGTAAAATTCACTATTTTTACAGTTGCAAATATCATCTTGACAATAGTACTAGCAGTATTATGTTCATGATTAGCATATGACTCAATTACGTCATCCTCCTAATCAGATCCGTATTCAATATCATCTGATTCAGATCCAGAAGTGTATAATAAACTATAAATGTGTTCATGCAATTCATTATCAAGCGCCAATGATTTAAGCTTTCAAGTTTACAATTTGGAGCAATGTGGTCAAACTTACCACATTTATAACATTTAATATTAGTGATATCACGCTTAGATCTATTTTTAGTAAACTTGGTTGTCTTTCTATAAGCCTTCTTAGCTTTGCGATAATTCTTCTTAGCATCGCAATATTCTTGAGTCCTATATTTAGGTCTCTTTTTCCTATAAGGTTTTTCAGAGATTTGTTTCTTCTGAGGCGAAGAAGAAGACCCCGATATACCGGAATTGAGTACAAAAATCTCCCAATTGAGATTTTTCTCTGAGCTTATCTATTTTAAGCTATCTGGATAGTTTTTAACTCATTGCACAGGGTTAACCCTTCTTGTGTGCAAACACCTATCAATTTACCATAAGTATAATCAGCATACTGAATTTCACCAAAATATGCTCTAAGGATTTTTCTAACCCATTCAGTGAATAGGGGAGGCAAGTCATCGATAAACTTTGCTTTCAAATGATCAAACTTATTTCGGGTAGATCCATTACCCTACTCATAAACGTATCTTCATACAACCTAAATTCAGTTAAGGTCTTACATCTAAGACCATTCAAAAGGGTATGAACCGTCTCATGTTGACTGGTAAATCTACAATTGAAATGTTCTAATATGGTAAGAACTAAAGTATAAACAACGTCTTCTCTATATTTAACTAGAGCCATGCCTAGGTTATCAATACCTTCATCAGTTGCTATTGCATTAATAATAGAAGCTTTCTATTCACTGGTTAAATAATTGTCCCACCAGCCACAAAGTTGTCCTGTAAAACCAACAATTATCATCTTACAGATATTACGATAAGTGTTTTTAACACTTTTACAAATAGTGGAGTACATTAACATACGATGTACCAGAATAGTCAATTGTCGATATGTTAATCCATCAAGTTTCCATTCATAAATGTCGAAACCTCAATAAGACGTATTGATCTGATTCCAATCACGTTCTTCGATCAAATCATCTTGAGGGGTAGGACGTGTGTAATAATACGTCTCCATTCGAGGTTGATCAACGCATTTAAACTTGATTGGTTTAACCATGCCTTTAAGACGATTGACTTCGGACCAAGTCTGGTCTTTTAAATCAAAATCTTTTGAAGCAAAGTTAGCTTCTAATTTATAAGCAAAATGATTTGACAAGTCTATAGGTTTATTACTTAAACCAGAAAACTTTTTATCAAGAAGTTATTCTAAATCATTTAAAGATTTGAATTTAAAATCCTCAATCTCAGGAGGTCTTTGAACATGAGTACAAAAAGTTTACCCTTCTTTACTAGTGGAAGCAATGTCAAAAGTTTTTATAAAAGTACTCATTTCTTTTATTAAAAAATTAAATCGTCAAGTTTTTTTTTATCAAGAGTACTAATATGTCCTCCCAAAACGTTTAACATATAAACTCAAATAATTATTTTGAGAAATCAAATCATTAATTTCAGAAATACTAACTTGAGAAATCTTATGATCAATAAATTTCTGAAAAGCACAAAAAGTAGTTCTTGTATTATTGGGTAATATAAAAGGGGTTTGAGGTGAATATATTTCTTTTATAATATTACCATTGCCATATTTATAAGATCTTTCTAACACATTGATATATAAAGGCAAATAAGTGGTTATAGACCAAGGTACAAAATAAAGAATCTGGTTATGAAGAGCACATGTTTCATAAAATTCTTGTGAAATGTTATGAAGATCATTTTGACTATAAGTTTCAAAGAACCAAGTTTTAAATGGATTCCATCAATCATGAAAAAATCCATTTTGAATACGTTTTCTAGCCAGGGATCCTGAACTAAAATCAATTTTGTGAGGAATCATCAAGAATCATTTAATTCAAAGCTCATTTCAGAAGTCGAAGAAATATCTTTATCATATAAATTGTCTTTATCTTGGACAATATTGGTTTGAGGATCTGTTTTAACCCTTTCAACAGATCTAGTATCAATGGTATGTAAGGAAGCTGCACGGTTTGTAACGGACCATCTAATGGTTCAATAGGAGAGATATGATGGACAGCTGGTAATATACGATGGCTAAAAGATGATTGTCTGTTATAAACTGTAGACTTATCATCAAACTGTATATAAATCGTACCATCTGAATTTTGAGTAACATGAGAAAAATCACTATTAGTCAAGTTGTTTGTAACCTGACTAGGAGATATTATTGAATTAAAAGTCCAAGTATTTGAAAAATCTATTTCATCCCACTTGATACGTCTTATGGTGGTGACCTTAGATTTAGGATTTCTACCAAAATAGTTTGATCAGATGTATCATATAATTTACATCTAGGAATCAGAGTAGACAATAACTTATAATAGATTCTATAAGATAAGCATATGAGTTCAGAATCAAGTGCGTAATGATAACCATGCGTTTAAACATTTAAAGTTAGAGCATCCAAAATATTACTATCAGTAAGAGATAATTGCCGATTTGGTTGGGTATTAAAATACACTGGACCATATGCCATAGTTAATTCAATTGAACCCATCAACGATTGTCGAAAGTTTAAATTTCGAACATCACGAAGAGCAGCTAAGAATGTTTCTGATAATCTTTAAGAGTTTAAGGTTTGAATGAAATTTGAACCATACCAATATGCAAATAATTATACAGACCTTTATATTATCTTTTGTTTAATAATCTAATAGTTTGTTTAGATGAATCTAAAGCAAGAGACGGTTCAGTCGTCTTTATCATCTATTTAGAAGAGAGTTTGTCAAACCAACCATAATCATAAATAGTGTTATAGAAACTTTAGGAATAGTCCATTTGTTTAAAAAATTAAGATTTTGAGGTATATCTACCTCTTCAACTCTATTACCTTTAGTACTTGTATCTCTCAGATTCATGATGAATAATTCATATCTATGTTGAACTATTCAGTTCTATTACATATTCTTCCATGAAATTTCCGGGCTCTAATACCAATTTTCTGTCCATGATCTAGGGGTTGGCGGTAGTTCGTCAAAAATATTCTTACTTGGTGTCACGACCCAAAACCGGGCCGCGACTGGCACCCATACTTACCCTCCTATGTGAGCGAACCAACCAATCTAAACCTTAACATTTCAATTTAATATCAACAGAACGTAATGCGGAAGTCTTAAACTCATTAATAAAAAGACAATTCAATAACTTCTAAAATTCAACATCTATTATTTCCCAAAATCTGGAAGTCATCACCACAAGAACATCTATGAACGAATTACTAAACTAAGAGTATTCTAATGAGCTAAAATAAACAAAAGCTAGTCCATGCCGGAACTTCAAGGCATCAAGACATGAGGAAGAAGATCCAGTCCAAGCTAGAAGCATTAGCTCACCCTGAAATCCGGTGTAATGAAGACTGGCTAGAGTTGCGGTTGAGTTGAAGACGACGGTA
>NC_028647.1:34883770-34918692 GCF_001406875.1 Solanum pennellii
GTGACGGTCCGTCCTGCCATTCCGTTACGAAGTTCAGAGAGTCGATTTCAGTACCCAAATTTCAGAAGTCTAAGTGTTCTGGAACGAGACACCTGCGACGGTCCGTCATGCCCACGACGGTTCGTCCTGCAGGTCCGTCGCCAAGTTCAGAGAGTCGATTTCAGTATCCAAATTTCAGAATTCTAAGTGTTTTGGAACGAGACTCCCTCGACGGCCCGTCGTGCCCATGACGGTCCGTCGTGGGTTCCGTCGTCTCAGCCAGTTTTTCCAGAAATAAAATCTGCAGCTCAAAACGACTAAACAGGTCGTTACACTTGGAAATAAGAACTGAAATATATAAAGATTTGCTCACAATTGGATAGCTGTATGGAAAATTCTTTTCACCTAAGCAAGGGGCCTGTCAAGACACTAATACATACTCTTACTGAATTCATGTATCTAGCGGTTCTAACTGTACAAGACCATTTGCGCCCTTTTTTCTCCTTCTTTAACGGGCTTTTGCGGTCACACAACTTGCTAGACGAAGCCACAAAGGCAAAGCCAATAAGAGTAGTATTATGTCGAATGTACCACCATCTCAGAACCAAGCTAAACAATTATAATATAAATCCCTTTATTATTCTTATTTATTCTTATTCTTATTCTTATTCTTATTCTTATTATTATTATTATTATATTATTATTATTATTATTATTATTATTATTATTTTTATTATTATTATTATTATTATTATTATTATTATTATTATTATAACAATGTTTTTGGAAAAATGTTTGTTGACTATTATAAATTTTTTGAAAAATCATGTTCTAAATGATTTTCATCTGGGATGGAAAAATTCATTTGAAATTTTCTTTCTTACGGCGACCCCGGTCTAAAATCAATAAGTTTTAATCTGTCCATGTAAACCACTTGAAAAGTCCATTTCGGGCTACGTAGGTTCCATGTCAGGAGTAACTATATGATTTTTAATCTTTATATTATCAACTCTTTTTTCTTCTCTCATATAAGAGGTAGACACTCTAGAATAATTTTCTTCTCTAATTTGAGAAGTAGATGCTTTAGAAGCATATCAACAATATAATCAACCGGAGATATATAAGATGAGTTAGTTCTAAGCATTCTTGAAGGAACACCTATATTATCAGCATAACTCATTAATAAATTTTGGTTAGTGAATTTTATTCTCACCGTCTCGTCGGGAGTTTTCTCAATATCGAAAATATTAGGATTTGTATTATTTTTGGGTGAAACTACATCGATCACCCATTCTTTAGAAAAATCAATTTCATCCCATTTAATAGGTCTTGTAGTTATAACTTTAGACTTGCTAAAGTTTGTTTCTACTAAAATTGTTTCACTTTAAAATCCATAATTTTACACATAGGATTTAAAGTGTATAATTGCTTGTCGTAAATTCTGTAACAAAGACATAACTTATGTACGCGGCAAATAATCCTAACCATGCAATTTTATAATTAATATTAAAGTATTTAGCGAATTGTCATCATTCAAAGAGATTTGCAAATTAGGATAGACATTAAAATAAACAGGGCCATATGCCAAACTGTTTTGAACTGTCCCTATAAGAGATTTTTTCCAATTCTGATTTCTGCCATCTCTCAGAGCTGCTATGAATCTCTCTGGTAGGCCTCTTAGAGTAAGGGGATTTAAAACAACTTGTACTAAACAAATATGCATAAATCTATAATTTTCTCTATACAGAGTAAAATCACTTTCAGATAATAATCGAAATGTACCATGATCTGAATCCACAGTAATAGTTTCTTCTGTGGTTTTAACAATTTGTTTAAATCCCATTTTTTCAAAAGCATCCATTTGGTATATAACCTTGGGTTGAATTTTAGGAATAGTCCATTTATTTAGAAGATCAAGTTGCTGAGACATATCATGTTCCTCTTTTCTACTGTTTTCAACAGTAGTATGTTTGTTCACAATGTTCATATTAATAAAATTGTGTCAGACCAACACCAACTATCCCTACCACCACCATGGCTGTGATACCATTTTATTACAGGATCGCTTCGATGTAACTACTGGTTCATTGATAGTTCATGAAATCTAAGGATGGAAAAAACTTTTACGGTTCCACCACGGCCCAAACAACGCCTTATTCACAACTAACATGGGCCTTATCAAGAACACCGGACTAAGCCAAGATCTTCCCATCTCTGGATTACATTACTTTGACCTTAGATACATCGAAACAATCTGTTACTTACCATTTCGTAATAGTTCAAGTTGTTGTTAGCCCAACACAAGGTATTTAACCTATCATTTATGTAAAAAAGAGATTGATACTCTTCTTCAAAAGGGTTTAATAAGACCCTCAAAATCTCCATCATCTTGTACTGCTTTCTATGTTAATAAACAAGCAGAACAAGAGAGATAAGTACCTAGACTTGTCATAAATTATAAACCGTCCAATAAAGTTTTAAAGTGGATCAAATATCCTATTCCCAATAAAAAAGATTTATTGGATCGACTTCATGAAGCTATCATTTTTTTCAAAATTTGATTTAAAATCAGGTTTTTGGCAAATTCAAATTTGAAGAATATAAATATAAGACAACCTTTAACGTCCCAATGAGACAATATGAATGGAAAGTTATGCCTTTTGGATTTAAAAACTCTCCTTCGCAATTTCAAAAAATTATAAATGATATTTTTAGCCCTTTTAACAATTTTATCATCTTACATATAGATGATATTTTGGTATTTTCAAAAATCATAAAAATGCATTTTAAACATCTTGATCTATTTAAAAAATTATTATTCAAAATGGTTTGGTTATATCTAGACCAAAAATGCATATTTTCAAAACCAATGTTAGATTCTTAGGCCATATTATTGAAAAAGGAAAAATTATTCCCATCCAAAGAAGTATAAAGTTTGCATCAAAATTCCCTGATGTTATTACTGATAAAACTCAGCTCCAACGATTCTTGAAAAGTTTAAATTATATCTCTCCTTTTATAAAAGATTTGGCTAGATACACAACTATAGTGTATGATAGACTTAGAAAAAATCCTAAAGCTTGGACTGATAATCATACTAAAGCAGTCAAAAACATAAAGAAGAAGGTTAATAACCTACCATGCCTCACATTAGACAATCCGAATTGGCAGAATATAGTGAAAACATATGCCTCTGATATTGGTTACGGGGGAATTTTAAAATAAATTTCTGCTAATGAAAAACAAGAATACCTTATCCGATTCTATTATGGAAAATGGAATAATAGAAAAAAAAATTATGCTACTATAGCTAAAGAAATTTTGGTTATAGTTAAAAAGTGTTTTAAAATTCCAAGGAGATTTATATAATTAAAAATTTATGGTAAAACTGATTGTCAAGCAGTGAAATTCATCTCTAATAAAGATGTAAAATATGATGTTTCAAAATAGATGTTTGCAAGATGACAACTTTGTTAGCACCTTTTGATTTTGAAATACATTATATTATTCTTTTATGTTATGAAAAATATGTTTTTAAAACGCACTGTAGTGTCATCAAATTTGAATTCTGATAAGCACATAAAAAAATGATATACAAATCACTCATAAATACTAACTTACATCAATTAATCATACATTGTATAATGAATCAATAATAATAATGACCAATTAACTATTTCAATAATATTAATAGTGCATTTTGAAATTAATGCTTAAAATATTTTTTTTTTGAAAAATAGAAAGTGAATAATATTATATTTTTATCCAAAAAAAGAAATACTAAATACCTCAAAGATCTCTTTTACCTGGAATTTTAAAATTTTCTTAAGTAAATTATTTGAAAATCTTAAGCAATTTATTTCATAAAAGTATTATAATTAATTTGTAAGGTTGACAAAAAAGTTGGTCAGAAGAGAAAATTATTCTTTAACTTTTCCTTTTATTCTGTATTATATTATATTTTAACTTCTCATACAATTAACACCAATATATATTCTTATCTCCATCCCAAATTCATGAAGTACAAGTAATAATATATTGAATTTCCTATTTTAATTGAATAAAATAAATATTATATGAGATACATACTTTGATAAATAAAGATTAAAATATTATTTGCTAATATAAATATTATTAACTTTGTATTTTATTTTCAAAAACAGATATCGTAAGTATATATGAATTTTAAAGCACCAAATTAATTATTTTTTAATATTTAATTGACAGTTAATGAAATTGATCCATTATATAATACTCTGTCTTTTTAAAAAGAATGACCACATTCCCTTTTTAGTCTGTTTTAAATGACCCCTTTCTTTTTTGGTAACATTTTAATTTCAACTTTTCACGTGACATGTTTGACACAAGTTCAAAGGAGAATTTTGTACATTCGACCTAACTTTAATTTAGGACCATAAAATTCAAAAGTCTTCTTTGTATTCTTAAACTCAGTGGCAAGTCAAACCAGATTATTCTTTGTGAAACCAAGGGAGTATATGATTCATTGATGTAAGTTGACATTCACAAGTGATTTATATATCAATATTTTTGAAAATATTTGCTTGTGATTTGTATTTCTTGCAGAGAATCTCCTAATTGTTCCAGAGCAACTAGAAAGAGATTCTTTAACCAGAAAGAATTCGGTTCAGATGTAGGATACCTATCCAGAAGTTTTCGCAACTCAATCATAGATGATGGAGTCATCAAAGATTTTACCCTTTCGAACTCTTTCTATAACTCACTAGAGGCCCGGAAACAAAGAGAAGATATGTACGAATGAGATATCCAGCAACAAGAAGAAGGAAAAGGATTGAATAGAGGAACTCCCGAGCATTTGGCGATCTCAGATGTGTCGATATCAATGGTGACTCATTATTTCGATGAATCATTTCAATTATTCAAAATTAACAAGACTATGTTAAGTTTTAAAAAAGAAATTCTTTATAGGATAAAAAAATGAAAAAATAAATTATGACAAAAGATGATTAAGTATGAAAATTTCTTCTTAATAAAATAATATTTATTTATAAAATATAAGATCATTATTTTACTTAAATGAGTTTGATGAATTAAAAAAGTCCAGTCTTGAAAAACAGACTTGAATGACATATCCTGCCAACTAAGATAGATTGAGGCTCTTGAAGTATAAAGTATATTTGGAGGAAAACAGTGATAGTTGAGTGATATTTTGCTCCTAAATGAAACATAAATGAAATTTTAAGGAAATTCCCTAAACATGGGTGACCATTTAGAGAATTGACTCATTAGTAGTGGGAAAAGTTCCGAAAAATACTTCAACTTCGAAAGAAATTGTTGTTACGATTTATGAAAGACCTTTTACTCACTAAAAAATTTAATAATGTATTTTAAAGGTATATATGTGCCCTTGTGGACACATTACTATTTATAATTATGCAATATTTTTATGTCCACCTTGACACATATATACCTTTAAAATACACTATTAAATAGTGCATGAGGTAAATGGTCCTTTCGAAAGTTTGGTAACATAACAATAATTTTGGTCAATGTTCAGATATGTTCAGACCTTTTTCCATATAATTATTATTTTTTTGCTATAAATAAGGAGGTTGTTGAAAAAAAATAGGGTTTGTTACTTTGTGACAACCTGAACGGTCGTTAATTAGGAAGAGACAAACATTCGGAAAATCTGGGCCATTGACCTGCCACCTATGCTAGGGAGGGGTAAGTTGGTGCCAGAGGTAATAGCGAGGTAGAATGTAAATTAAGCGAAATACTATTTTCTCCATCTTCCTAAAATACCTAAATAAGTCGTAAAATACCCTAGAAATCCCAGAAAAGTTGCTCAAAGATTGGGAATGGAGGAGAGGGAGATTTATAGCGTGGTGATGACGAAATCTTGTGAATTCTTTGACAAATCTACTATCACAAACCCAGAAAAATCGAATCAAAGTCAAAACTCCATACAACCACTTGGCGCCTAGGTAGACTAGGTTTTTATAATTGAGTAGTTATAAATATGTACTTACTACGTGATATATGCAAATCAATGGTAGTTTGGGGGTAAACCTTCGTGCACCATGTAAATTACATGAATAAATCTTTGAAAACACAAGTATATGAGTCTAGGCCTGGTGAGGAGGAATTGATGTGTTGTTAGAGAAACCTAGAATTTCTATGATGGACCAAATTGGGTCAAAGATGAGAACACGAGATCAATAGTTGAACTAAAATTATGAATGCATATTACGTTTGAAAATTTAGGTAATGAAATTTATGAATTATGATTAACTAGGCAGAGTGTGGTCAGTTGTGACTTATGTGATATGGAGGGAGGAGTGATTCGTAGGTGATGGTTGTGATTCTATGTTGGTGTGATGTATGCATGTTCTTGCTTTATTATGATACTTGTATATGTATGTATGTTGCAATATTGTACACACTTGTTGTAAATGAGATAGATGAATGACGTTTTTCATGAAATCGTGATATAAATGTATGAACTTGATAATATATTTGTGATTGTGATTGTGGTGTGTGTTTGCGATTGGTTACCACATTCCTTCTTAACTAACTTGGTTTGGATCGCTACATTCCGGCATAACTAACTTGGATCGAGTTGCCAAGTTTCGACATAATATTGGATCATATTTCCACATTCTAACATAATATTGGATCAAATTGCCACATTCTGGCATAACTAACTAGGATCGTATTGCGATGTTCTTGCATACTTACAGTTTGAGTTTGGGTTCTGTGAGAGGATAAATGTGAATTAATCATTGTTGTATACTTATTGACAATATGATATGTGATTGATATACACGTGTTAAATATATTCTGGTATTAGTGGTATAAGTTGCACTTAGTGGGCAATTGAATGGTGGTGGTTGTATTGGGTATTCGTACGTGTTTTAGAATGGTTAATCTATGATCATGAATGTGGGGAGGGGGTTAGTTATTAAGGTGCTAATATATATTTGAGGTGATTTCAAGAGAGAGTAAAGGTGGAGAAGCAAGTGATTTATTTCATGATCTTACTGATTGGTTTCTTATCTTGTGTGGTGTGCGGTTGATTGACCAATGATGCCTACTAGTACGTGTGTTTGTACTTATACTACTCTTGCTATGTCTTTTTGACATAGTTTGGATGTAGGACTGGTGACGTTTATTAGGCGTAGAGAAGGAAATTCTCCAAGCAACTTCCATTATTCTCTTCGTATTGTGGGAGCTATGTCTTTTATTTATATTGTCTAGTTGTACTATTAGTAGATCTTGTACCCGTTTAAACTAGATTCATAAGAGTTGTTTAGAATACTTTACCAATTAATAATGAGTTCAAGGTCTATTTATGAAATCATAGAGTTACAATTGTTACCGTTCATAAAAATATTCTACATGTTTAACTTTTGGGATATGGGGGTTCTCCTACTAAGGTGTTAGAGTGGGTGTCCGCACGACCTGATGGATTGGGTCGTGATAAATTAGTACAGAGCTTAGGTTACCGCTCTCCTAGTATAAGAAAAAAATATAGACTAGACTCTTACAGATTGGTGTGTTGACGTCAATTTTTAATCTATAAGAGGCTAAGAAGCAATCTAGGAAGTTGTTCCACTCATTCTCTCCTTTCTGTGAAGTGTCTCCTTGGATATGATTTGATCCCAATTGGTATCTCCGAATTCCAATTGGTATCTCAACGAAGTGAATTAGACGTCGTGGATATGATCAAAGGGATACCAACAAATTAATTGGAACTGGAAGGTTCTAATTGGTATCTTGCCTTTGGGGCTATAAGGAGCATGGATGACCAGTAATGGTCATTTATGAGAAGAACTAGCTAGAAAAGTGAAATTGTTGTGATGTGTGATTTTAACTGTGTTTGTGTATTCCACATTGTTTGAATGAATTGTAGCTGAGAATATGTGCTTCTTGTTTTGATGGAATCAATGGTGAATGTAAAAGTGAACCTGGTAATGTTTCAGGAGGTGAATTCATGGGTTTTATATGTTTAATTGAACCCTTAGTATGCACAGTATGTTCCCATATTTGTGTAAATTGTGCAAGTTGTAAAGTCTAGGTGTCTACATAGAACAGTGGGAAGGAAACCAGAAAATCTTAACCCGTGTACTGGTCCTATAAAAATTGTTGGAGCGGGATTTTTCCTGCCATAGCGGGACCACCGCAGTGGGAATTTCCCCGCCAAAGAAGGACAGGGAGAGACAGGAATTCACCCAGCCTCCCATGTTTTCCCACATAAAACTTTCAAACCCTGAATGGGATCAAAACAAATCCTTGCAACTCCAAACAATGTTCAACAATAGGAATAAAAAGACTATGAACTTTCAAACTTAAATAAAGGTTGCATGAGAAAACAAAATGAGCATCCCTGTGCTGCCAAAAAATACAAGGTCAAAAGGTAAAACAAGATTGTCTTAAAATATACAGGTAAAAAAAAAAGGGGGGGGGGGTAGTAAATCCAATAAGGGAATCTTGGATTAGATAGTGTCGATGTCTGAATCAAGGTTTTATTGGGGTGTCACACCATTTGAAGCTTCATTCAGCATAGAGAAATCCCTGAAATCTATAGGCTCGAGCAAGGAGAGTGCCTTTTCGGGGGCCACACAAGTAAATATGGCCATGGCGTCTTCCAAATCCGCAACATTAGATGATCCCTGACCACACCCTTTCTCCTCTTCTTGTGCAGATGACGGTAGAGCATTTCAACCTCCAGGGCTGTGCTGGGTAGGACCAGAGTGTATTTAGTGTAAACACTCCCCATCGTCTCCCAAACAACTTCTAATTCCCCCTAAATCTTTGCACCTGATAGTGGGGTCCTCGTCATTCAAACCCACAAGTTGTCCTCTTCCTCTTGCTCATAGAAGTCAAACCTATCCAAACAAAAAGAGGGTGAAGTGGGTGGGTGGGGGGGGATCCATGGGAAGTAAATTATCCATGTCAAAGAGCAACACTCCTACTCGCTTGTACGATGCCATGATGAGTCTAGGAAAGAATAAGGCCTTTTTATTGCCCCGATTAAACATATTCCATTCAGAGATGATATATGATCCCACGTTCAGCTGAATACCCTGTACAACACATTCCACCACTAGAGCCCAAGGAAAGGTCACGTCGGTGCGGTTGCCCGATGGGATGATGAATCTAGACACCAAATGTAGCCCCTTCTTAGTATTAGGTGACCAGTCTGTGCTATTAATGCCCTCTGCAGTAGCCCAATAAACCTAATCCAGCCGAGTGGGCTCCACTTGAATGTATTGAATCCACTCCAAGTCCATCTCCATCAGTTGGTCGTCAAAGGCATTGTTTGGGACCTCCAGTACCTCTAGGGTCTCATTAATAGTGTTGGAGTTTAGAGGGATGTTGGCTTCCCTGATACGGATTAGTCGGTCATCAAAGGCGTGGTTTGGGACCTCCAGTACCTCTAGGGCCCTATTAATAGTGTTGGACATTAGAGGGATGTTGGATCCGCTGATACGGATGACGGGAAGAGGGTCATTCCATCTCGCGGCGCGCAGAAAGACATAGAACTCCCTCACCCAATCGGAACGTGCATCTAGGGGATCCTTAGTCAATGGAATCCACCCGAACTCTACCAATCGAGCATCGAATGTAGGATATTTATCCTCAAACCTATGTAGAGCAAACCCCTTCTCGCATAAAAACACCATGTTTTAGAAGTCATGATGCCTCTGTCGAATCACAACATCGAGGAAATGAATGAAGGGTGAATTATCGTCGCTATGAGCTACCATTCAGATATCCTGCAATTAGTTGGGAAATGAGTTAGGAAATGCGAAAGTATAGTTGGGTTATGGGTTTGCCTTGGGACAGCAATGGTTCTCGAGTGCCAGTCCAGGCTGAGCTGTTGGCTTGGGACATGACAAACTTGGTATCCGAGCACAGAGTTTAAGAGTCTTGTGGAGTCTACGAAGACTTGTCTATAGAGTCTTAGTTATCAGTGTGAATCACGCCACATCTATAATTAGGATGATGAAACACTTAGGAATTTTTCTCAATTTTTCACACTCATTTCGTGCGATATAGTTTGATCTCTAAAAAATATCTTCTACCTCATGCTTGCGCGTGTCTTTCAGTTTAGGCCTCCACGATGAGCTATCAGAGGTCATTGGGCTAGGAGAAATGTTGAACCATAGGAACAAGGGGTACTTTATGCACCCGAAGTGAAACCCAAAGAGAGGTCACTTATGGTGAGTTATGTGAGGCTATTCGGATATTAAGCCAGGTTGTGACCAACCAAGATGGGCACAAAAAGAGAATCAATAGGAAATGTCTGACACTTCTAGGATCCACAAGCTCTTAAGGATGAATCATCCAAACTTTATGTGTTCAAGTGTTAATGAGAATCTAGAGAATTTTGTTGAAGAGCTTCAGAACTTTTTTGAAATCATACATGTTGTTGACATTGAGAAGGTGGAACTAGTTTCTTACCAGATGAAGGGTGTCGCTAGGATATGTTTGTTTTACGAAAATATATATGGAAAGTAAAAATGACTAAGTTCCAAAAAATCAATTAATCTTATGATTTAAGAAAAATCATTTTTTCGAATAAACAGAGTCGCCATTTGATTTTCAGTAAAACCAAGAAAAACTAAAAATTAATATTTCAAAAGATTTAAAACAGATAAAATCAATTGAAAAGGGTTCGAAGTTCAAATATACATTCCGAAAAAATATTAGGCCCTCGGAATGTCCGCTAACTCGCGGTTGACCGGCAATGTGACTAAATGATCATTTTCTGAATAATTTTCCAAATACTATCAAAACAAAATGAATTCACTTCTTCTATTTATTTTTATTTACTACATCAATTTACTTATCATTTTTTAAAGGGGGAATAAATTAAAGGGGAAAGTTTTTTAATAAAGGATATAAGTTAAAGTATTAACAAGGCTAAGGAGTAGAATAAAGACTTTGTAAAAAATTATATGTAGATAAATAAATTTTGAATATATATATATATATATATATATATATATAACGATTAACCATTAGGGATTAATTAAATCATAATCGAAAGTGTTAGTCAACATAAGGACAAATAAACAAAGAGATAAAGAAAGGGAAAATTTGAACTTCGGCCGATTTGCCCAAATTCCACTAAGTTGGGCTTTGGCCCACCTGTACTATACTAAATTTGTCCAAAACATGGGCTTGGGACCACTTTTCAGCAACTCAATTCAGCATGCAAAGGTTTGAGGCTTTTAGGCCTATTTATTGAAATTTTGCTGATGGGCTATTCTTTTAAGCCTTTGGGCTTCCTGTTGCTTTCAAATGGCAAGATATACACCAAGTGTATATCGGATGTATACGCCTTGTATCGGATGCATTTTGCACTCCCAAATCTGTATTTCAGCTTGAAATTCACATTTTTATTTTCCAACATGCTTCGACATATTTTGAACTTGTATACTATATTTACGACTGTATATCACTGTATAAAGCGTGTATATTAGTGTATACATGCTATATTAAATGTATGCATTTATCCATCGTTCCTGTATACCGGTTTCTACCCGTGTTTTGTCGTCAGACCTGTATCTCTCGTATTTTCAATATTTTTAAATCTTTATATCAGAGCATACATGATGTATACAACTCATTTTCTGGATTTTGGAGACTTATAAATTAATTTCCAGCTTTGTATTGGTTCTTCGGAAACCTGTATTTCAATATCTTGTTTGCTGACTCGATGAAGGAATTGACAGAATGCAAGGAAAAGAGTCTCCACAGACTCGGGAGAAGCCGTTTCAAACATAGAAGAGAATAAAACAAGGTAATAATTAATAATAGAGTATAAATCTTATGAAATGCAGCCATGACAAACAAAAATAAATAAGACCAAGATGCACGTGCTTGATTTGCTATACCCACGTTATACCACAATGACCAAGGAAAAGCATGTAATACTCAAAGCATATCCATTTGAAATTAAACTAATCTCCTCATGGTAAAACCAGCAAGAATGATAGTTAAATATTAAAGACAAACAATAATCAAATGAAAAGTTCATGTAATTAGGATTAAGATACAACATGAAACAGAGCAAAGGCAACAATGTATATATGTTAAGAATAAATAATTTTTTTCTTAAATTGGAGTAAAGATGATGGCCAAAAGCACGATATGTCATTATTTCTCACTAAGAGGTTAGGCATGAAAACAGTGAGGGACTTTTCCTTTCTAAATCTCAGCCTAAGCAAAAAAAAAAAAAGCAAGTCAAATATACAAGAAACACTTATAATACTAAAGTCAAACCACTGACAGATCAAATAAAAACTGAAAGACGTGTTTGAATTAGCTAGATCACTCAATGACATGATACTCAAAATATATACAGATTTTCAAACAATAAGTTTAAATAAGCACCTTGGAATTGCGAATGATACATGATAGAAACAAAAGGTTGAAGACTACCACATCTCTTCATGCTATAATATCGAGATCAATACACAAAAGAACACAATCTAAAGCTAGACAAATTAGTTAAGCTTGTAGCAAATCTTTGCGAGTTACAGGAAGAGAGGATAAAAGGGAACTCTTGGGGAGCTTAAACTTAAATAGGAAGGGAAAGACTTTTCAGACAAACAGAACACCACCTCAGGGGTAAGATTTCAACACAAAATCACATAATTTGTGACTAATGGGCACGCTTAACATACTATAGGAAGAAAATAGCAAGCTTATAAAGAGAGCCATAAACGATCCCGCAATAAAATGACAAGTTAAGATGCATCTCAACACTTCACATAACTATAGTCGAATCATGGCCAGATCGAAACAGAGAGAAAAAAAAAAAAGAAAAACGCATCTCATCGTCTCAATAAACCTCAATCACACTAAGATAGAGGGGTTGACATTAAAGTAAAACAAAGCAGCATTAAACAAAAGAGCTATTCCAAATAGTAGGCTAAAGGCACGCAAATGGACTAATAAGAGAAAGTGGAAAAGTATACCCTTTTCAGAGCAGGAACGAGGACAAAGAGCTTGCTATGAGAACGATCCTTCCACCACCAAACCGCAACTCCGATGAACTTTCGAGAAAAAAAAAAGAACAAAACAGGAATCGGAAGCCTTACTCTCTGTGATTTTAAGACCTATTCCCAAGTGTTTATTTGTAATAGCTATATCACTAGTGGTTCTTACGGCGATTTTTATCTTTAACAACGACTCCAACCCTTATCCCCCTAGAATAGTGGACGAAGCAATATATATAGGAATGGATTAGGGTTTTTTCGACTGGTGGAGAGCGGAGGAAATCTCGAAAAAGACTGGGGTAAAATCGAGATTCCATGTCTAGTTTCGAAATTGAAAAACACTAAAGAGATAAGGTTGAGGTTGAATAGTACGAGCTTGTACAATTTCTGAATAGAAAAAGGGATGAGAGCCGTCCGATTGCGCTCTTAATGACGATGGGGCAAGGAGATGTCTCCATCTGGCCTGCTCGCGTACGGAGAAAGTTGCTCTTCTGCAGGGGTACGAACGGACAGAGAAGGAAAGGGAGAAACGCGGCTTAAGTCACATTTGGCTTCGCGGCTAGAGCTTTTCGAGCTCTCTCTGCTCACGCGTGGAAGAGACTAACAACAGGGGGATATGCCTGCTGGTTTCTTTTCCTTTGGTGAAGAAGAAGAGAAAGGGGAATTGGGTCGGGTTTACTGGGTTTTGGGGTGCGCTGGATAGAGAAGTGTGTTTGGCCTTTGCTGGGAATTAAAAGAATTGGGCTGGGCTAAATAAAATCAAAAGGCCCCATGCATCCTCCTAATCCATATCATTTAAAATATTCAACTAATACAAATTTATTACTAAGCTTCTCAATGAAAAATAACTAGTCGGATTAAAATAAAAACTGACCCAATGTGGAAGTCCTTTCATAATTAAATTAATTAATAAAAAAACTTTGGAGACAAGCCTTCAAGTATTCAAGAATATATCGCTAGTATACGTATATATACTATTTAGGAATTATAAGACATAAAAGGTTAACTTAAAATAACTCAAAACCATTTTACTTGATATAGACATTTAGTCTTCGTACAATCTAATTATTTTAAAATTGTTTAGAGTTGAGAAGCTTGTTAATTAATTTGTACCGGAGAGGGTAAAAATTGGGTGTCAACAATGTTTTGATTAATGGAAGATGAACATAGCGGAAGATGCACCACCTGTGAATTGAGCTTGTTTTGAGGAGGACTTCTTGGGACGTTTCTTTCTCTGAGAACTGAAAGAGGATAAGGTACAAGAGATTCTCATGCTTAAGAAGGATTCTTTGAGCGTTCATGAGTACAATTTGTGGTTCACAGTACTTTCCAGTATGCTCTGGAGATGGTTGCTTATATGAGGGGAAAATGAAATTATTTTTTGCTGGAATGTCTCGTATATCGAGTAAGAAAGGTAAGTCTGCAATACTAATAGATGACATGGATATCACAAGGTTGATGGTCTATGTGTAGTAGGTTGTGGAAAAAAATTGAGGGATAGGGAAAATTTTAAGAATAAGAGATCTAAGATAGGGAATGTGTCAAGATAGTAGGAGAATAATGTCAAGCACTCATCCTTCCAATAGAAATATAAGGGACCTGCTCAATCAACTTCTAGTGCACCTGCACCTAAGAACAAAAGTGAGTACAATATCAAGATTTCAAAGCTAAGCCTGCCTGTTCTCCTGGTAGTATGGCACAAGGGGTAGTAAACCTCCTACTTGCCCTAAGTGTGGTAGGAACCACTCAGGTACATGTCGTGAGGGCTCCACGGGTTTTTTTCAAGTGTCGGCAGAATGGTCATTTCTTTCCAGAATGTCCAAACAATGAGTAGGGTAATGTTAATTGGTGCAATAGATCCAGTCTTCTTCAGTTGCTTTACGAGACAGAGCTGCACCTAGAGGGGCTACTTCTGTTACTGGCGGAGAAACAAATCTCTTATATTCTATCAATAATCACCACGAGAAAGAGTCCATATGTTATCATTGGTTTGATCTAAGTCTTTAACTTTAACATTTATGCTTTACTAGATCCAAGGTTGAGTTTATTCTTTGTAACTCCTTATGTTGCTATCAATTTTGATGTTATTCCTGAGAAACTTAGTGAACCATTTAGTATTTCTACACATTTTAGTGAGTCTATTCTAGTAGAGACAGTCAATCATGATTGCCACATTTTCCTCAATCACAAGAGTACCATGACTGATTTAGTTGAGTTAGACATGGTAGTTTTTGATGACATTCTTTGTATGGACTTAATTTATGCTTTGTTATGTCTCAGTTGATTGTAGAATTTGAATTTTTAAGTTTTAGTTTCCATATGAGCCAGCCCTAGAGTTAAAAAGTTGTTCAGCAATGCCCAATGGTCGTTACATTTCGTACCTCAAGGAAATGAAGTTAGTTTCTAAGGGTTGTGTGTATCACTTAATTTGAGTTAATGACTGTAATGTTGAGATACCTCATATTCAGTTATTTTTAGTAGTAAAAGAGTTCCCATATGTATTTCCAGATAATCTTCTCGAAGTCTCTTGTGAGAGAGAAATAAAATTTGGCAAAGAGATTCTTCCAGATACTCATCCTATATCTATTCTGCCATATAGAATGGCACTAGGGGAGTTGAAAGAGCTAAAATAAGAGTTGAAAGACCTTGATAAAGGATTTATTCGACCTAATTTCTCCTCTTGGGGCGCTCATGTTACGACTTGGAACTACCCCCAGTTGTAACACGCCGTACTTGACCTCTCGGAGGTATTGTAAAAGCCTCTTAGAATTAACTCATAACATAAGTATGAAAAGTAGTGCGGAAATAAAACTTTTCAAAATAAATTCCATAAGGAAATTCTTTTATAAAATGTAAGAAAGAAACTAAGTCTCATCATAAGCCATTCTATACACAAGTCAATATCAAAGGGTCACAACCCTTCCATTAATAGAAAACTTATATCTAGTACAAAGTATTTAATAAAAGAAAACTAGAACTACGATCCATGTCCTTGATCATATGAGGACATACCAATTTTGAGAAAATCTACTTCCCAAGCTTCAACTTCTAGGAATCCTCACTTGCCACCACCTACACTTGTAGATGTAGAGAAACATATGGAATTAATACAATTAATGCACTAAGTAAGGTGAACATGCAAGGAAACCATGCAAAAAGGGACATTCACTTAAAGAAATACTTTTCATGCTATTTTGATAAAAACCTTCATCATAAGCGTTTTAGAGACATAATACAAGTCTACAATAACATATAAGACATAATCAACTAGCATCACTATATAGGACTTAATTCCATATCTACAAGTAAGCCTTTTCGTCACTTTAGTGTCACGAACCGAGAGCAGACCCTAGAAGATAGGGAATTCCTCATGTCGTGCCAGGCCGTACTCGACCTCTCGAAGGTCTTATACAAGTCCTTTAACATCATTCATTGCATATGTATGAAAAGTAGTGCTAAATTAAAACTTTTCACACAATCAAATAGTACTTAAAAATATCTTTCATAGAGAATCATAAGGAAATGATAAGTCTCAAAGTCGTACATCAAAATATAGAAATAGCTAAGCATATTACAATGCTTTTAACAAGGAAAAGTAAAGATAGTAATATCCTCGAATGTAACACTACAAATGTCCAAGACCTTAGCTAGAGACTTTAATGTTTATATAAGGTTAGTAACACTGTCATAAATATTAAAAAAATTTTAAAAGACCATTTAGTAAGTTTTTGAGTCAAGACATCAAGAAACGTCCATGACATCTGCAAGCTAGTCTAATTTAACTAGTGAAACGTCCTTAGGTTTTGGGAAGGTTTGGAGGTGTTGTATGAGGTCTAAAACTTATAAAATGACTTTAAATAGGTAAAATCATGTATATAGGATGGAAACGTCCAGGTCCGACCCCCAAGGGTCGCCCTAGGGGTCCACAAAAGAACCCAAACTTGTCTTAGCAGGATACCAAAGTAGAAGCAAAGTTACACTTACCAAAAACATGTCCGCGTCGCCGAATTGGATGGACCTTGGTCAAAATTCAAGTCTTCGTCGCGGAATCCACTGTCTTAAAAAATATGGTAGGAAATCTTGGAGGAGCAGCTCCGCGTCGCAGACTTGTTCCCCGACGAAAATCTGAAATTGGGAATTCAAGTTTGACTTCATTAAAGGCTCAACTTAAGTGAGGGGTCTTTTGGATGTTTCATGGGAGGTTTATATATTGATTTTAAATCAGTTTTTCCCTGATTTACTCACCCAAATGAAAACCCAAAAGCTGTCACCTCTCTCCACTTTCTCTCTCTATTCAACCTCCATTGAAGGAAGAAGAAATCTTGAAGACGAAGACCAATTTCTCTAGGATTTCACTTGAATTTCGTGGATTTATATTCATTGAGGTATTGTTCTTCACTCTTGGGATTCCTTTCCCCAAGAGGTCCTCTCAATTTGATTTATAAAACACATAATTTCAAGGTTTTTTCTATTCTAATGGATTTTCTTCTAAACTTCAAATTGATGGTTGATTATGATAAATTGTGATTTACTATGACTAATTAACTGTAGATTGTTGCGTAATGGATGTTAATTGATGGAATTTCATGTTGATCATGTTCTTTCCCCATTCCCTAAATCTTGGATCTTGCTTATGAATTGACGGAAATTGATGAATGTATTGATTGTTAGACTTGCTTTATCTATTCTAATTCATTCATGGACTTCCTAGGGTAATATATTATTGGGATTGTATCTATTTCTTGAAGAATTCATGATGAACCCTTTTCCCCCTAACCCTAGGTTATGAATTGAAGTTAATTGGGATAGTGATGATGGAATTGACTTTATTATTGTGTTAATTACTATTGTGTGATGATATTACACAAATTATTGGGTTGAATCTGATGGTTGATGGTAAAACCTTGATGATGGCTTATGAAGGAGATTGGGGTAAGTCTTGTGATCTGAATCCTTTACTTAAATTATAATTACTTGTGTTTAGTGATGAAGTTGTAATGAAGTATACTTTATGATAAGATTGCTTAGGGTTCATATGGTGTTGAATTGGGATGTCTTGAATTATGACTTGTGAGTTGTTAGATAATATGTAATGATATAAGGATGGTGATGATATACCTATGTTCCTTATCGTAATGTGATTATGTAAATGTGCTAACCTCACATGTGTGAATTGTGATGAAAGGACAATACTCATCCAATTTATATTGACTTATCATGATGATTATATAAGGGATAGACACTATGACACAAATTAAGCTATGATTATTAATAAAGGCTTAAAGTCATTTCAAAAGGGACTCTAGCTTAGCACCAGTGAACTTGAAGGTGAGGGGTGGCACTGTCACATCCGGGTTTACCCCCTAGACGTAACAAGCGTCGTCGTCCTTTTTAAGGACTAAGACTAGCCTCTTAGTTTCATGTCATTACATTCATAAGTTGAAAAATGCGAAAAAATTTAAAAATTTCATTATATATACTTGGAGGTTTACATAGACCTCTGCATACACATAATATATCGTCATATGAAGTATACAAAGACCCTTTGTATAGGAAGGTTACAAATATTTCGACTTTTATTGCACATATACATATACATATATATATAATATAAAGATAGTCTCAATGATTGTCTCATGTCATACCATCTAAACGATTATCACAATATGGGCATAGCCCTTACATCAATCCAACAAGACCAGATATAGGTCGTACAAACGTATAATACTCAATTGAAAAAGGAAAGAAATGAAAGAGTCTTTAAAGTCATAACAAGTCCATAAGCTAGGTGCATTGCCCTCAGAAGTTGAGGACCTACGGTACTTGGATGAAAGGAAGAATCCAAGCCTTCAACGATGTCGCCTTCCAAACTCTTCAACGACTAGAACCTAAAATGTTTGAGGAAAGGCAAAGAAAATGGGGTTAGTACTCCACATGTACTAAGTATGAGACCTTATGCACATATACAAGAAAAAAATGCTAAAAGGGAATTTTTGTCAAAACGTGACATTTTACCCCTTTAGGAACCTAATGCAAAGCCAAGCAAGTCATATCGATCAACCAAACATGCTTACTGACTCAACAAGTAATACGTATTCCAACATACTTGAAACAATGATTTGCTACAACCCTATTATCAAGGAATAATATCACAAGAATGAATAAGAGTTAAAGATATCATAATAAGCAAGACAACTACTCACAAGTTCTTATCAAGTCAACAAATGCAATGACCAAGCAAAGCCCCATAACCTTACTCAATCAAGTATCCTCAACAAGAAAACATGACCAATGTCCAACTTTACATATCATGGCATTTAGGCTTGCATTTCATCTTATATTATCATTATAATCCAAGGCATATCCATAAACAAACTTAATTAACATATAGTATCAACAATATGACATGGTCATCATATATATACATCATACATTATCTTAACATAAACATATAAGAACCTCCTCCTAAGACTCCCCTCAAGACTAACTAGTGCAATGTTTAGGTAGAGTCCCATACCCCTACCTAGACTAAGCTAGAAATCATAGGTTATCCAAGTTAGAGTTCGAGTCCTTTAATTCATTTTACCTTTTCAAAATATTTTTCCCTAACAGACATAGACCACATGAGCTAGTGTGGAATCCGGTGTCATAAAAACCTACACGGAAAGAAGGCGGACTACTTGCCAAGGTAGTACCAAAACATGAAACATAGAAACTATGTGGACCCACTAGCTAGAATTCCTATGGTGGCAACATAGTTCAAGAACTAGGAGATATAGTTGGGACCCTCTTTATGCGCCATGTATTATAGTCTTCAATCTCAAGAGTAATGTAGTGTTCCTACCTTCCCTATATGGGAAGAGACACTCCTCAATCTAGTTCACTCATTGCTAAGCTAGTCCCTTTTTGAAATGTCTTTAAGCCTTTAATTATCAATCATAACTTAGTTTAGGTCATATAGTCTACCCCTTGTAATATCATCATCATCAATAGCTCAACAAGAATTGTATGAATATAAGTCCTTTAATAACAATTCAGATAAGTGAGGTTACACATTAGCATTTCATAGCATATCAAGGCACATTGATAGTTTTCACCATCCTTATATCACATACACCTTAATCAACCTCAAAACATAGTCAAGAAATTTTAATTCAACATCATACCACCCTATAATAATAGTATAAGACATACTACAATATAACATCATGACTTAACCATAATTAATCACAATTGGAAGTAAAGATAGAGATTTTAAGACTTACCAAGTCTTCCTCATAGTCTATCATCAAGGTCTTACAATCAACCAATAATCAATCCAATTTGGGAAGTAACATAATCACACATTGATAACCAATAAGATAATAATGTCAATTGCATATCTATAACACATTTCAACACTAGATCATAACTTAAGACAAGATACATAAGCTAATACGATTCATAACCTAAAAAAAATTTCAATAACTAGCATGATAGGCCTATAATTCGTCTTAATTTAATCATAATAACACCATAGGATAATAATCTAATAAACAATTAAATCAATGGAATGATCATAATACAATATAGGTCAAGATCACAATCTACGGTTAGGGATGGAGGATCATATTCTTCAATATAGACTAAAACACTAACAATTACCATAATCAAGATGAATTCATGTTAATCTATTAAATATAACGTAAAGAAATCATCAACAACTCAATCCATAACTTCAATTTCGTAATTGAATGAAACCCAACTTTTAAAATCCATTTTGAAGGAACCCTTTGTGGAAAGAGTCTCAAAGGTGAATTAGATCCCATACATTAATGTTAAACAACAATACAATGGTGAATTTATCCCTTTCGAGCCCCGAAACCCTTACATTTTCTACTCTTCAATGGTGAGTTCAAGTAGAGAGAGAAAGAAGAGAGTTTGTATTTGATAATTGTCTTAGATTAATGAGGGTTGAAAGTATTTATATTGGGTCTTAAATCAACTTAATTATACTCCCTTAACCCCTAATTAAATCACCTAACCCCCTAACTAATTAAATGAGACCAGCTTAAATTAAGCAGAAACTCGACCCTCACATACGAGACCCCAAATGACGGGCCGTTTGTGAGTCGATGGGCCCTTCCCCTCTCATCCTGCACTCCGTCAATGAGTTCAAAGACTGTGCAGGCAAGGGGCTTCCATGAATTGGCTATGTGTGGTTCGACAGTGGCATCAACGCCCTGTCGATCCACACACGGACTGTAGACTACACTTCTTCACTTCGTCGATGCGTTTAGAGGCTGTGTGGGTGAAGGGAACTTATCAACCAGCCTAAGTGTGAAAAACGGTAGCATAGACGCCCCGTCGTTCCACACAGGGGCCATCTTCTATCTCTTCGATGCACACTGCTAGGCAGTGTTGCATCAAACTGCTAGGGTCCTCCTCAAGGTCCCTTGGTTGGTCCTTGGGGAGTGGTACCCAAACGTTTTGACCATGGAACAACGTAAATACTTATTAGATACCCTTCCACCAGTTTTCATACATTTCTGACTCCTTCACTTTATATGTTACTTATCCTATATGGTATTAGTTTAACTTATGAACATGTTGTTGGTCTATGTTGATAAAGTATGAGGAGGATTACTCTTGATGCTATGTTATGTAAAGTTAGGCTTTGATCATGGTACTTTATTTGGTTTACTTAATTGAGTAGGGTTATGGTTCTTTACTTGGTCATTTCACTTGTAGGCTAAATGATGGATTATGGGTTACGGATTTGATTATGCCATGATATTATGAAGTCTTATATTTATTGACTTGACTATACTTGCTGATGTTGGTCTTGTGTTGTATATGTCGTTGAATTAAAAGTTATGTGTTCATGGTTTATATGGGTTCTTGGATGTGCATGAGGCTTTTCAAAGTAAATTAGCATGTTTTTTGAATAGATGTCCTCTTTAGCATGATTTCAATCGTTTATGTGCATATACTCATACTTAGTACAAGTGTGTACTAAACCATGTGTTATATTTAATACAAAATGTATGGTCCGACCACTGAGATTATAAAAGGCCTTTAAAGACTACTTGGATATTCCCCAAGGGTTCGGTAGGTGCTCACTTTCTGAGGATGATGCTACTATCTTGCTATTGGATATTGTTTAGTCTTTAAGACAATTTAGTTAATTTGCTTTCCTTATGACTTTGTAATTCCTATATGAGGCCTTTATTTCAAAAAAGTATGGGTTGAAGCCAAAATGTTTTATTCGACTTAGATGGTTTAATATGAGAGGTATTCTAGACATTCTTATGAATCAATATTGCTATAATATGTATGTGAAATAAAAAGTAGAAGCCTATGTAGTGCTTCCTATGCGAGGAGTCTATGTATACTCGCTAAATATGTATTATGTTTAAGCGAAAGGTCTATGTAAACGGTAATGTAGAAGTAATAAAAAGTTTTTAATTTTTTAGCAAATAAACCTATGAAATGTAATGACGAATGCTAAGAGGTTAGTCTTAACGACGATACCGGTTACTTCTAGGGGGTGCTCCCGGGATGTGACAAACTTGGTATCAGAGCATGAGGTTGAATATGTTTAGGATTTATTTCTCATTTAACTACATCTATGTAGGTTCTTATTCATAATTGTGAAGCACTTATAAATGAGAAGCTAAGGTATGTGATGGTTAGGAAATGCTCATTTTCTTGGAAATCCAATGTCGTGCCTCTGAAGTCTACTTTGTACGTGCTTTTACCTAAACCTTGTATTATGGTTATAGGTATGAATACTAAAAGGACATCCACACGAAGACTTGATGAAGATATTGCTACTGCAGGAGTGCCTTCCCGATTCTATGAAGATCCTCTTCTTGAAGAAGTTGCTAATGATGATCAAGCTCCGGCCAATCCTCCGGGCTTGTCGGATAGGGACATAATGTCAGATTTTCTCGAAATGGCCCAAACCATTTGTACTCAAGCATAAGCATCCCTACTCAAGCTCAAGCCATGAAAACCCAAGCTAACTAGGAGGTGGTACCCCGAGGAAATCAACATGTTAGCACCATGACCTCCCGCTTGAGGGATTTCACAAGGATGAATCCCCCTGCTTTCTATTAGTCCAAAGTGGAGGAAGACCCCCCAAGAGTTCATTGATGAAGTATAACAATCCTCTATGCTATGAGGTTGACTACTAGTGAAAAGGCCGATTTATCGACTTACCAACTAAAGGACGTGGCCCAAACTTGGTACGTCCAATGCAGAGACAATAGGCCTTTGAAGGGTGGTCCGGTGACATGGGAGATTTTCAAGAAGACTTTTCTTAATAGGTTCTTTCCAAGGGAAAAGAGGAAAGCTAAGGTGGAAGAATTCATTAACATTTGTCAAGGATGTATGAGTGTGCTTGACTGCTCTTTGAAATTTACTAAGTTGTCAAAGTATGCTCCTTCTTTGTTTTCCGACCCGAGGAAGTGAGTCGCTTTGTGACGGGAGTGTCCGATGATGTAACGACCCTAAAAATGAAATAGGTCAAAATAGAACTTCAAATGTGTTTCATCAATTAATAATGTATAAAAATAGTGTATTTTAGCATTAGCAGTCAGTTTGTAAATTTAAGGAGTGTTTGGAAGTCAAACTCCCAAGACGTCAAGAAACTAGTCGAAGTGGAACTAGTGTGTCGTAGTATTTTTTGGTGAAGTTCTGGGGGATGGTTTGATGGTGAAATTGAGTACCGATGGTTCCTATCCGTATACTGACATGTAAAGGGTTAAAACGACCGAGAACGATGTTCTGGGATTAGCCTAAGGGTCCCCAAGCAGGACACAAACATGGGCCATCAAAGCTGCCCGGCAGCCTAGATTTGAAGGCTGATGCGCGACGCGCAGCCAGCACTTGACGGAAAAAATTGGCTCTGCGTGCGGGTCAAACACAAACCATACTGTCCGAAAATAATTTCCAGAACCAAGATCAGGAGGTGACCTCGCGACGCGCAGCAAAGTCCCAAATTTTTCCGCGTCGTCTTTAAGTCAAATTTGAATTTGGACAGGCTCCAAATAAGGTAGGGTTATTTTGGGAACTTTGGGGATCATTTGTTGACTGTTTTAGGTCACTTTAAACCCAATTTCACCTACCAATTCAAACCCTAAAGCTCAAATTAATTTTCTCCAAAACTCTTCCTCCTTAAACCTCCATTTTCAAGAATCTTCAAGCTTCATGGAAGAGGACCAAGTTCTTCATGTTTTCTTCAACAAAATTCGTGGTTTTCTTCATATTAAGGTATGGTAGTCATCCTTGACCTTCTTTCATTCAAGGAGCCATTTCAAAGAGATTTCAAAACGGATTTCAACTTCAAACTTCTTAATTCCTTAACTCTAAGTATGGGTCTTTGCATGAAAATGTTTTAATAATTAAAATGAGTTATTCTTAGTTTTAAATGACGATTTTAATGTCAAAAACCCTAATGGAGTCATGTCTATTCTTTTATCAACTTTTAGCTTATGAAATAGGTTTAATAAACATGATTAGATAATGTTAGAGTTATTGTTTCTTGGTGGTTTCATTGAGGATTAGCTACTACCCTAAGGTCTATTTTATGATGAATTTTTGCATAGATTGTGGATAGGTGGTGAAAGCTTGGACGAATGATAAGTTGGCTATGTTGTTTAATCCTTATTGCGAAATGCTCTTGAGTGGTATGGTCCACCTTTGGTGGCAGTGTTTACTTAAAGTTTATAAAGTTATAAGTGTATTGTTAAATTGGCCTTGAAGGCATGATATGTGTAGTGAAGTGATAATTTTGATATATGTATGCATGGTATGTTGTAAGAGGTTGAAATGAGTATCTTGAAGAGTTTATGTATAAGTGAAGTATGCATTTCTTATGTGAAGTATGATAATGTGTGAATTGTTATGAATGTGGGTTTGAGAAATGTCTAGAAGTCAATGATATGAATAATGGTTATTATGTGAAAGGTGTGCTCACATGTACTCACACAGACTTGAATGTATGAATGAAGTAATTGAATGAAAATGGGGGATTGTAGAGTGGACACTCTTTGTGAGTAGAGATAAAGTGTCTAGAACATCCTTACTATTCCTAAGTACGAAAAGAGGGGATTTTGGGGTGAGCACTCTTCGTGAGTTGAGATGAAGTGTTAAGTAACAACCTCACTATTCTCGATGAGCTTTCCAAAGATAGGATGGAGGTTGGATACCCTTCGTGAGTTGAGATGTGTTTTCAATAGTAATATCTTAGCCTATAGTCAATGAATATTTAATACTCCATGAGGGAGTTATGCTTTGCACTGAGAGGATTTGAAGAAGGGGTGGGTACACTTCGTGAGTTGAGATATTGTATCCAATGTACCTCTTGAGATGAGTGCTTCCGTTAGTAGAGAAAGAGTTACTTTGTAGAAATCTCCTTATCCATTAACTATGCGCCTGCGTAGGTGTAGCTATTGGAGATCCCATGTAAAGTCTAAAGAATATGACCCTACCTTAGGCAAGTAAGGAACCCTCATCCGGTAGGGGTTAATACTGGGATTCCATGTCTAGCTCTCATGGTCTATGTCGGTTAAAGCTATCCCCCACAAATGTTATGTAAATGAACTAAGTCTTCTTAAGGGTGTAGTACTTAGGGTAGGTAGTAGAATGGGGCGCTACCTATCCATTGCACAAGTAGACATTTGGAGGGAGTCTTGGTGTGTCCTTATATGAAATGTATGAATGTCATGATATGATGTAAATGAAAGTAATTTGACTTTATGTTAATACTAAGGAAGCATGTTGATGTGATGACTTGTATGATGAAATCTTAGTATGTGATGAGTGTGATGTGCCTATTCTAAGGTTATTCCTAAGGAGCACTAAGTGGAAGTGGTAGTATGAGATGCTACTTTAACATTGCATCAAGTGTAAATTGGGGGTTACCTTGGAGGATGGTTCTTATGTGAAGTTCCTAAGCATATGTGTGTTTCTCTAGTGACTTTGGTATTGAGTGGTTACTTGTGTAAATGAAAAAGAGGTACGTTTATCCATGGTAGTCTTTAGGATCTCCTAAGTAGGTATTGAGGATATTGTATGGGCAATTTTCTTATGTCTTACTTAGGGGAGCCTTAGGAACACTTAGGATATGAGTAGTTCATGTGTAATTTTGGGTTTACTATAAGCATGCTCCTACATTAAGAAAAACTGAAGTTCCACCTTATGTACTAAATGATGGTACTATATGCTAACTTAATTCATGAAGGTTCTTTTTACCAAAATAGCATGACTTGTATGTTTCAACTAAATTGTGTCTTTTTGCATGATTTTGCATAATGTCATACTTTGTACAATGATTGTATTATGGATAATGCACAAGTACCCCTCAACCTATGCCCGAAATCTCAGAGACACACTTATACTATACTAAGGTACTATCACCTTCCTGAACTTATTTTATTAATAATTTTCTAACCCTTTTCGGCCTGCGTGAAACTATCTTGTGTGCTCAACGGTGGTTGACTTTTTTTTCAAGCTACTGCCCTGTAGGCCGAAAAGGGGTAGAAAATTACTTATAAAATAAGTTCAAGGGGGTAATAGGACCTTAGTATAGTATAAGTGTGTCTCTGGGATTTCGGGCATAGGTTGAGGGAGTACTTGTGCATTTTCCCTTTCTATTAACCCCATACTTTTCTATACGCTAAAAGTATAGGTAGGAGGCAAGTTGAAGGGTATAAGACAAGCTTGGGAATCGACTCCCTCAAGACTAAGTATGTCCCCATATATTCGAGGGCATAGTATTTATTCCTCTAGTTTTTTGTATAAGACTTATTATGTATTTTCTTTCAATGTAAAAGGGCCGTATCCCTAAGTATTTATGTTGTGTATTTAAGTTTGCTTGTTACAATAAGACTATCCTTTAGTATTTATAAAAGATGTTTCTTATCATTATATTCTTGTGAAAAGTTTTAATTCCGCACTATTTTTCAAACTTAATGTAATGAATGATAGCTAAGAGTCTTGTGCAAGACCTTCGAGAGGTCAAGTACGCTGTGTTCCGAGCTAAGAGTTGCCCTAACTTCTAGGGTGTACTTGCGGGTCGTTACAAATGACTTGAAAGCAGAAATGTTGTTCGGATATGTTACATGATAATATGAACATTTCTCATCTCATGGTTCATGCTCAACAAGTGGAGGAGCCAAGGGTTAAGAGGAAGAGTAGAGATGCCAATAGGGCAAAGTCTCTTGAAGGTGCTTCTTCAAAGGGTAGGCTTGATAACCAAGATAAGCCTAGGTTCTAAAATAGGTTTTCTAATCAAGTTCCTTACAAGGTCCCTCAATCTCGTGATGATAGGGTGTCTAACCCTATGCTTAAAAAGGGAAGGGGTTCTAGTTCACTAAAAAAGAAGCCAACTTGTGAAAAGTGTGGCAAGAAGCATTATGGTGATTACCTCATTGGGACGAACAATTGCTTTAGTTGTGGTAAGATTGGCCACAAGGTGATGGATTAACCAAAATTTAAGGGTGAAAACAAAGGTAGTAGGCAAGATCAAGCAAGTGGTTTGAATGTGGATCCGCCAAAGAGGAATCACTTTTATGCTCTCCGCTCTACGGGTGAGCAAGAGACTTTGCCGAATGTGGTGACCAGTATGTTGAAAGTTTTCTCTATTGATGTATATGCTTTACTTGATCCTGGTGCTACCTTGTCTTTGTTACTCCTCTAGTAGCTAAAAAGTTTGACATTTTTCCCGATATAATGAATGAACCTTTTATGGTGTCTGCCCCGTGGGTGAGTCGGTTGTTGCTAGGAGAGTATATAGAAATTGTCCTATAATGTTGCCCAATAAAGTTACTTATGTTGAATTAGTAGAACTTGATATGGTTGATTTTGATGTCATTTTTGGAATGGATTGGTTGCATGTTTGTTTCGCTTCCATAGATTGTGAACAAGGTGGTGAAGTTTAACTTTCCTAATGAACCCATCTTAGAATGGAAGGGGGGAAATTCTGTTCCTAGAGGGCGTACCATTTTTTGTCTAAAGGCTTGTGTAAAGATTTTTAGTATTATTCGGGGAAGAATGTTCCTAAGGGGGGATAATGTATTACTTCAAAAGTCCAAGACGTGTTCTAAAGCCTAACATAAGTTTCATAAGGTCTAGACACTGTTTTAAGGTCTATTTTAATGAATATAAGTCATTTAGGATGTCTAGACACCAAAACTTTCAAGAACGTCCATGACATCCAAAAATAAGTTCAAGGAGGTACTAGCGTGACTTAGCCTATTTGACTAGCTTTTACAAGTTGGAAATAGATGATAATTTGTTGAAGGGTGTCTAAAAGGTTTAAGTTGATTCATAATCCAAAATTTCGGGTACGACTTCCCAAGGAACAACCAAGGGCCCTTGAGGAGGACCCTTGCGTTTGGAGTCTAACACTGCCTGGGTAGTGTGCACCCACGAGAGGGCATCGACGGGGCGTGTGTTGATCGACAGGGCTTCAATGCCATCTGTCGTCCAAAAATTATCCAAATCATAGGAGGAAATCATTTTCATAGTCTTTGACCAAGACTAAGGATGTGCAGCACAGAGGGAGGTCCTGGCCGTCGATGGACCAACGATCCGTCGATCGTGGTCTCGTTGATGGGGCCTGTAATTTCTTGCACGTTTTTAACTGAGTCTTATTATTAATTAAAGGGTTTTATGGTTATTTAAGGATTAAGTTAAGACTAATTAACTTAATTTACCCCCATATAAAGACCTTTACCCCGTTAGACTAATTACAACTCAAGAAACAAAACTCTCTTCCTTCTCTCATCTTTCTCTCTCTTTTTGAAAACACCATCAAAGACCAATCTAGGGGAGGATTTTGGGGGATGTAAAGGGACTATTTCACCATCAATTCTTCATCAAACATTAAGGCATGGGATCTATTTCACCTTTGAGACCTCTTTCCTCAAAGGGTTCCTTCAAAGTATTTTCAGAAGTTGAGTTTTCATGTGGGTCTTTCCTAATCTCGAAACTAATGTTAAGAATTGATTTTTTATGATTTTATTTTGAATAATGTGAATATATTAACTGAAACCTAACCTTATTATAATACATCTTGATTGTTTGGTCTAGTTTGTAGAAGATGACCCTTAACCCTTAACCGTAGGTTTTGATCTTGATATGAATTAGGTTGTATTGGTTCAATTGACTTTGTTATTGGATGAATTAATATTAGATGATGTTTTACACTAATAATGAATGAATTAGGGTGATTTGTAGTCTTTCATGCTAGTTCTTGAGGTGCTGATCTAGGTTATGAAGTATGTTCTTAATTGACCTAAGCATCTTCTCTTAAGCTATGATCTAGTGTTGAATTATGATGTAGTGATTCTTCTTGCCTTTTTATCATGTTGATTATTGAATTATGATGATGTATACCCAAATTGGGTTGATTTGAGGGTTTATGGTAAGACCTTGATGATGAACCATGAAGGAGACTTGGTAAGTCTTATGATCCCTATCCTTTACTTCAAATTGTGGTTGATAGTGATTAAGTCATGATGTTGTATTGGAGTATGCTTTTTAGTAGAATTGATAGGGTGGTATGATTTTTAATTGAAATGTCTTGACTATGATTGTGAGGTGCTAGCTTAAGATTTAAATGTTATAAGGATGGTGAATGATTTACCAATGTGCCTTATCATGATATGAGAATGTTAATGCGCTATATGAATTGTAATGAAATGATTTATACTCATGAAATCCTTAATGATCTACGATGATGATGATGATTATATACAAGGGTTAGACCCTATGACCTAAACTATGCTGTGATTGATAATAAAGGCTTAAAGACATTTCAAAAAGGGACTCTATCTTAGCACTGAGCGAACTAGAGTGAGGAGTGTCCCTTCCCACATAAGGAAGGTAGGATCACTAATGTACTATTGATATTGGGGACTGCAATTCATGTAGGATAAAGAGGTTCGCAAGTATATCTCCTAGTTCTTGAACTATGATGCTCCCATAAGAATACTAGCTAGTGGATCCACGTAGTTGCTATGTTTATGTTTTAGTACTACGTTGGCAAGTAGTCTGTCTTCTTTCGGTGTAGGGTTCTATGACACCTGATTCCACATTTCCTCATGTTTTCTATGTTCGTTAGGGCAAGATATTCCCAAAAGATAAAATGAACTAAAGGATTGAACTCTAGCTATGATATCCTAAGGGGTCTAGCTTAGTCTAGATAGGGTATGGGACTCTACCTAAGCAATGCACTAGTTAGACTTGAGGGGTCTTAGGAGGATGTTCTCATGTATGAAAATACTTAAAATTCTATATGACATGTATATGATGAACGTGCACATTGTTGATACTATATGTCGATTGATGTCACTTATGAATATGTGTTGGTCTATATTGTTAAAGTATGATATTATGTACTCTAAATGTTATGACTTGTGAAGTTGGATGTTAGTCATGAATCTTGTTGGGTTACTTGATGGAGTAAGGTTATGGGGCTTTGCTTGGTCATTGCACTTGTTGACTTGATAGAGGTTCATGGGTATTTGTATTGCTTTGGTTATGTTGAAATGTACTCTTATACATGCTTCTTGCTAATATGACTTGATGATAGAGTTACTTGAATAGGTATTCAACTATATGCTATGCATGTTGACTTGACTAGACTAGGTGTTGTTGTTCTTTTAGTGTACATGCCTATGACTTAATGAACATGCAATATTGGTTGGTATAGTCTTGTTGAACATGCATAAAGGTTTTAAATGAAAAGTGCATACTTTATGAAATGTCCCTTTTCTTAGCATGTTTTCATAGTATGTGTGCATATGGTCTCATACTTAGTTAAACTGGTATACTATCCCCATTTCTTCCTTTTTTTCTAACATTTTAGGTTCCGATCATTGTAGTGCTTTGAAGACGACTTCAAGAAGGCGTGGATCTCTTAATTAATCTAATTAGGGTAGGTCCACACTTTCCAAGGGTGATTACACTATCAATCTTATGGATTTGTTTTGAGTTTAAGACTATTATGTTTTTTCTTTTCCATTTAGTTTGAAACATTGTATAGCCCATGTGAGGCATTCTTAATTTGATGTATGGGTTATGCCAAAGTTATTAAACTTGTATTAGATGGTTATGAGATTAGACTACTATTATGACTCTGTTATATTTTATATACTTATGTTCAATAAAAGTAGAAGACTAAGTAATCTTCTTATACAAAGGGTCAATGTATACTCGATATATATGCATATGTGTATGTAGAGGTCTACGTAAACCTCCAAGTAGAAGTAATGAAAAGTTTTAAATTTTATGCTAGATTTGACCTATGAATGTAATAACCTAAGAAGCTAGTCTTATTCCTCAAAGAGGACGACGACACCAGTTACGTCTAGGGGTTACACCCAGATGTGACAGTATCATTTATTGTCTAAAGGATTGTAAGGTGATCTATAAAGGGTTTTTATACCATATGGTAAGAGTCAAAGATTTAGAATCCAAAATTCCTCCCATTGATCATTTCTTGTAGTAAGGGAATTTCCAGAGGTCATTCCAAATGATCTTCCTGATGTTCCTCCCAAAAGGGAAATTGATTTTGGTATCAAATTATTACAAGATACAAATCCCATTTCAAATCCTCCTTATCGGATGGATCCATCCGAATTGAAAGCGTTGAAGGCTCAACGCAAAGATTTACTAGACAAGGTTTTCATCCGGCCTATTATTTCTCCATGGGGTGCTCCAATATTGTTTGTGAAGAAGAAGGATGGGACCCTTAGAATCTGCATCGATTACCATCAACTCCACAATGTCACAATCAAGAAAAAGTATCCTCTCTCTTGGATTGATGATTTATTTGATCAACTCCAAGGTGTGAGTTAGTTTTCAAAGATCGACTTGAGATCGGGATATCATCAATTTAGGGTGAGAGGAGAAGATATTGCCAAGATGGCTTTTTGAACTAGATATGGTCACGATGAGTTCTTAGTAATGTCCTTTGGTCTCATTAATGCCTCGGCAGTGTTTATAGACCTCATAAATAGGATGTTTTGAAGTTACCTATATTGATTTGTCATTGTCTTCATTGACGACATCTTGGTATATTCAAAAAGTGAGGGTGATCATATGGGGCATTTGAGGGTGGTGTTGAAAGTTCTTAAGGAGCATCAAATATTTTCCTAGTATAGAAAATATGAGTTTTGGTTGAGGTCGGTAGTGTTTCTTGGTCATAATCTCTAGTGAGGGTGTAAAGGTTGATCCAAGGAAGGCCGAAGCAGTGAAAAGTTGGCCTAGACCTTTAAATCCTGTGGATATTAGGAGTTTCTTAGTCCTAGCCGGTTATTATAGAAGGTTTGTCGACGGCTTTGCATCCATTTCTTCCCCTTTGACAACCTTGACTCAACAGAATGTGAAATTTTAGTCGTCGGAATCATGTGAGAGACGCTTCCAAGTATTGAAGGATACACTTACCTCCGCTCTGGTGTTGACTTTACTTGAGGTTAGTATGGGCTTCGTTGTTTATTGTGATGCATATCGAGTTGGGTTGGGGTGTGTTCTTAAGCAACATAGCAAAGTTATAACCTATGCTTCTAAGCAACTCAAGATTCATGAGAAGAATTATCCAACTCATGACCTTGAGTTAGCGGCCGTGGTATTTGCCTTGAAAATATGGAGGCACTATCTCTATGGGGTTCATGTTGATGTGTATATGGACCATAAAAGTCTTCAATACTTATTCACTCAAAAGGAGTTGAATCTCCAGCAAAGAAAATGGTTAGAGTTGTTGAAAGACTACGACATGAGTGTTCTCTATCACCTCGGCAAGGCTAATGTAGTAGCAGACACTTTAAGTCATTTGTCCAAGGGAAGTGTATCACATGTGGAAGAAACCAATAGAAACCTAGTGAGAGATTTTCATAGGTTGGCTTGATTAGGCGTTCGAATTGAAGATTCTCCTAATGGTGGCATTGTGGTTCATCTCAACTCCTGGTCATATTTAGTGGTTGAGGTGAAGTCTAAGCAACACCTTGATCCATTATTGATGGTGTTTCAAGAATCAGTTCTTAGAAAGATGAATGAGTCATTCTCCCAATGGGGGATGGTGTTCTTAGGAACCAAGGGAGATTGTGATTTCCCAATGTCGATTATTTGAGAAATGGAATTCTTGAGGAAACTCATGGAGCCCGTTGCTCTATTCATCCGTGTTCTACTAAGAGGTATCATGATCTCAGAGAAGTGTTTTAGTGGGATGGCTTAAAAAGGGACATTGCGGAATTTATTGCAAAGTGTCCAAATTTCCAACAAGTGAAAGCCGGGCACCAAAAGCCTGGTGGTTTACTACAAGAAATCCAAGTTCCTACTTGGAAGTGGGAAGATGTCAACAGGTATTACATAGTTTGGTTGCCTCGGACTAGAAGACAATATGATTCTATATGGGTTGTCTTGGATAGGTCGAAAAAGTCTGCTCATTTTATTCCCGTTAAGTCCACTTATTCGGTGGAAGATTATGCATAAATCTATATTGACAAGATAGTGAGTCTTTATGGGGTTCCTTTTTCCATCATATTGGATAGAGGTGCTCAATTTACATCTAGGTTTGGAGGTTGTTTCAAAGAGGTTTGGGTACTCAAGTGAAGTTAAGCACCACTTTACATCCCCAAACGGATGGTCAAGCGGAACATACCATTCAAACTCTTGAAGATATGCTTATAGCGTTTATCATTGACTTCAAGGGAAATTGGGATGAGTACTTGCCTTTGGTGGAGTTCTCGTATAATAATAGTTTTCATTCATCCATATCTATGGCTCCTTTTGAAGCTTTATATGGTAGGAGGTGTAGATCTCCTATTGGATGATTTGAGGTTGGCGAGTCTTCGCTTCTTGGTCCTAACTTGATCTATAAGACCTTAGAGAAAGTTCATATCATAAGAAACCATTTGAAAAAAAAACTATAGTCGGCAAAAGTCTTATGACGATCATTGGAGAAGGGACTTAGAATTTGAAGAAGGGGATAAGGTGTATTTGAAAATTTGGCCCATGAAAAGGTTGGTTAGACTTGGCAAGAATAGGAAGTTAGGTCCTTGCTATATGGGTCCTTATGAAATTTTGCAAAGGTTTGGCAAGGTTGCATATGAGTTGAAACTCCCTAGTGAACTATCTTCGTTTCATCTGGTTTTCCACTTATCCATGCTTAAGAAGTGCATTAGTAACCCCGATCCCATTCTTCCTCTCGAAGGGTCTTGGTGTGAAAGAGAACCTCTCCTATGAGGAGGTTTTGGTGGAAATCCTTGATCGTCAAGTGAAGAGGTTGAGGAAAAAAGAGGTGGTCTCCGTAAAAGTGTTATGGAGAAACCATGTAATTAACAGAGCAACATGGGAGGCCGAGGCCGACAGGAAGTCCCGTTATCCTCATGTCTTTGCTAATTAAGGTTAGTTGTTTCTACTTATGCTAAAAATAATGACTAAATTGAATTTGTCTTGTTTTTGCAAAGAGTGCATATTCATGATAAAGGTTTTTGTAAAAGGAAGTTTCATAAAAAAATGCTTTTTTGCTTGATTGGTGCTCATTTATGTAATTGGTATGTTGTGGCTTATGTGAAATATATGTTTTGCTTTCTTGAGATTGTTTTGGTATTTTGATGTTGTCTTGAGAAGAATAGCATGATAACTCATTAATGTCATTTTGAGCTCATGTTGATGTTGAGAAGGAAATTCCTCATGATGTGTGAATAAATGTTGAGCTCCTATATGTTAATAATGTTGTCTTGAGTTGCATTGTGTAAATGTCATGTTGTTATGTCGATTTGAGTTGTAACTCATGTTGTTGATATGTGTTGAATGGAGTTTTGAAGTACTCCTATGAGCTGTGACTCATAATATACATTATGTTTGTTGGGATGCTAGTCTTGAGCCTATCCCTTCCTACCAAAAGATTTTACTGTCATTCGGGGACAAATGTTCCTAAGGGGGGGGGGGGGG
>NC_028647.1:34919073-34999895 GCF_001406875.1 Solanum pennellii
GGGGGGGGGGGGGGGATAATGTAACACTCTCAAATTCCATGACCATAGCTAGAGCCTTACATTTTTATCTAAGGTTAGTAAAACTGTCATAAATCCTAAAATAATGTTAATAAACCATTTAGGAAGTTTGGAGTCAAGACATCAAGAAACGTCCATGACGTCTAGAAGCTGGTCTAATTTAACTAGTGAAACGTCCTTAGGTTCAAGGAAGGTTTGGAGGTGTTGTATGATGTATAAAGCTTGTAAAATAACTTTAAATAGGTAAAATCATGTATAGAGGGTGGAAACTTCCAGGTACGACCCCCCAAGGGTCGCCCTAGGGGTCCATGAAAGGACCCCAAACTTGGCTTGGCAAGCTGCCAAAGCAGTAGCCAAGTTACACTTAGAAGAAACATGTCCCCATCGCGAATATGGATGGAACTAGGTAAAAATTCATGTCTGGTTTACGGACAGGTCGCGACTCCACTAAATAATTTAGAAAATCTTGCGGGATCAGCTCCGTGTCACGGACTTGTTCCCTGATGAAAATTTAAAATTTGGAATTCAAGTTTGACTTCATTAAAGGGTAAACTTAAGAGAGAGGCATTTTGGGTATTTCATGGAGGTGTATATATTGATTTTTAATCAGTTTTTCCTCACATTAACTCACCTAAATCAATAACCAAAAGCTCTCACCTCTCTCCACTTTCTCTCTCTATTCAACCTCCATTGAAGGATGAACAAAGCATGAAGAAGAAGACCAATTTCTCTAGTATTTATCTTCAATTTCGTGGATTAAACTTTATTACGATATGTGTTCTTCACTCTTGGGATTCCTTTCCCCAATAGTTCCTCTCAAATTTGATTTCTGTAACACCCAATTCCAAGGTTTTTCTATTCAAATGGGTTTTCTTCTAAACTTCAAATTGATGGTTGATTATGAATAATTGTGATTGCCTATGACTAATTAAGTGTATATTGTTTGGTAATTGATGTTAATTGATGGAATTTCATGTAGATCATGTCCTCTCCCCAATTCCCCAAATCTTGGATCTTTCTTATGAGTTGATAGGAATTGATGAATGTATTGATTGTTAGACTTGTTTTATCTATTCTAATTCATTCATGGACTTACTAGAGTAATATATTGTTGGGATTGTATCTATTTCTTGAAGAATTCATGATGAACCCTCGTTCCCCTAACCCTAGGTTAGGAATTGAAGTTAATTGGGATAGTGATGATGGAGATTGGGGTAAGTCTTGTAATCTCAATCCTTTACTTTAATTATGATTACTGGTGTTTATTGATGAAGTTGTATTGAAGTATACCTTATGACAAAATTGCTTAGGGTTGGTATGATGTTAATTTGAAATGTCTTGAATTATGACTTGTGAGTTTTTAGCTAAGATGTAATGATATAAGGATGGTGATGATATACCTATGTACCTTATCGTAATGTGATTATGTAAATGTGCTAAACTTACATGTGTGAATTGTAATGGAAGGACAATATGATGTCATTCCTATTGAGCTATGATGATGATTATATAATCGATAGACCCTATGACCTGAATTAAGCTATGATGATTAATAAAGGTTTAAAGACATTTCAAAAGGGACTCTAGCTTAGTACCGAGTGAACTTAAAGGTGAGGGGTGGCGCCTTCCCAAGGAGGGAAGGTAGGGTTCACTATGGTTCTCACGGGGTGGATAGCTTCATAGTCTAACAAGGGCATAGAGTGATGTTTTCATGACTGCCCCAAGCTCCATAAACTATGTTTCCACCATAGGAATACTAGATAGTGTATCAACCTAGATGTTATGTTCATGTTTGGTCCTACTTTGGCTGGTAGACCACCTTCCATCGGTGTAAGGTTTTACAACACCGAATTACACACTTAGATCTCATGGTCTATGTCGGTTAAGGCAAGTGTTCCCGAAAGTAAAATGAAGTAAATAAGTAAACATTAACTAGGGTGACTTAAGAGGTTTGACTTAGCCTAGGTAGGGTATCAGACTCTACCTATGCCTTGCACTACTCTTCGGTGAGGGAAGCCTTAGGAGGTTGTTCTTATGTTTTTATGATCTTATAAGGTGACTATTATGTATGTGTTGAATTTACATGTTACTCATCCTATATTGTGTTAGTTTCACCTATGAACATGTTGTTGGTCTATATTGTTAAAGTATGAGGAGGATTACTCTTGATGCTATGTTATGTGAAGTTAGGATTTGCTCATGGTCCTTTATGTGGTTTACTTGATTAAGTAGGGTTATGGTGATTTATTTGGCCATTGCACTTGTAAGCTAAATGATGGATTATTGGTAAGGATCTTTATTATGTCATGATATTGTGAACCCTTATATGTATTGACTTGACTATACTTGATGATATTGGTCTTGTGTTGTATATGACCTTGATTTAAGAGTTATGTGTTTATTGTTTTATGTGGGTTCTTGGATTTGCATGAGACTTCTCAATGTAAATTAGCATGTTTTGAATAAATTTCCTCTTTAGTATGATTTCAATTGTTTTATGTGCATAAACTTATACTTAGTACAAGTGTGTACTAACCCATGTGTTATGCTTACTACAAAATGTAGGGTCTGACCATTAAGATTATAAAATATCTTCCAAGACTACTTGGATATTCCCCAAGGGTTCGATAGGTTCTCACTTTCTTAGGGCGATGCCACTATCTAACTATTAGATATTGTTTTGTCTTAAAGACAATTTAGTTCATTGTCTTTCCTTGATGACTGTGTATATGCATATATGAGGCCTGATTGAACCCAAAATTTTTCATTCGACTTAGATGGTTTAATATGAGATGTATTCTAGACATTCTTATAAATCTATATTACTATACTATGTATGTGAAATAAAAATATAAGCCTATGTAGTGCTTCCTATACGAAGAGTCTATATATACTCGCTAAATATGATGTGTAAGCGAGAAGTCTATGTAAACCTCAATGTATATGTGAATAAAAAGTTTTAAATTTTATGCTAATTGACCTGCAAAATGTAATGAGTATGCTAATAGGCTAGTATTAATCCTCTTCGAGGACGACGACACCTCTTAAATCTAGAGGGTGCTCCCCGGATGTGACATCGAATCAATTGAGGATATACCCCTACTGTTGCTTGTAAATACTAATGTCCAAGACTCACTTCAATGAACTCCTCTCTTTGCCACCTACACCCTTAGAGATAGACTAAATATATGGATTTAGTACATTAGAATGCACTAAGTATGGTGAAATGCATAAAATCATGCAAAAAGCACATTTGTATAAAATATGCTCTTTCTAAAGAAAACTTCATAACATAAGAATAAGAACCACATATAAGAAACACTTCACATATAGGTCACATCACACAATATAATATCAAGAACACATCAAAACACATAAACATGAGACCCTCTTATCAAAGGTTATTCTAAGGCTCACTTGAGTGAGTTATGAAGCGACGACCCATAATAACCCTTCACACACACCAAAGAGATCCTTTGGACTACCTAAGATAATATTATTCCCATCATATCAATTAAACTCCCTACCTAAAATTAATCTAAGACTCACCTAAGTAAGACATGAAGAGATAACCCGTACACCCTCTCCAAGCCGACCTAAGCAATCCCTAAAGCTACTATAGATAAGTACCTTTTCATTAAAATGCCTTTAACTTAAGTAAATAAGTTCATTAAACCATTTAAAAGACATTCAACAATTATGGACTTTCACATAATGGTCTTGGAGAAGACCTAGGAATCTACATATTAAAATCTTCGAAGCCTACTCGTGCAATGTCTATATAGTGTCCCATTCCATTACTTACACTTCATAAAACTTCTCCAACACTAGTATGTATCCCACATGATGAGAAGAAGCAGTAGCCTACATAGACCATACTAGCTCGCATGAAATTCGGAGTTAAACCTACTCCAATATAGGGTGTTATCTTTCCAATGGTAGAACTAAGATACATCCCATGTAGGCACTTGGTTAAGGAATATCAAGCGTTTATTTTACTCTTGTCTCCTCTATACTAGAGCCACTCCCCAATCATACTGACTCGGTTCTAGCCTTTGTTCTCATAAAGTAATTCAATCAAGGGCATGTAAAGCATATAGTAGTCATAAAAAAATAATAATACACCTTACCAAAGAGGGTCCACTAGGGCTGCCTTACAATGGTTGCTAAGATAGATCAATGACTTTCTTAAGGATGATTTCATGCCATTCCAACCAACCAAACCTAATTCCACCATTCACACAAGAAGGATACGATTAAGACATTCAACTTCAAGCATATCATAACCTTCTTTCTAGATTTAAGGTTCCACATAAATGATACTCTTCTCTAAGTTCAAGGGAATATTTCCATCATATATATCATACATGAAAAAGGTGTTTAAGCCTACTAAGTCAAGATTCATATCCGTATTCTTCATGTATCAAGTAAGGGACATAGGTCTACCAAAACAAGACACACATACTTCACATTATTGCGTATAGTATAAAATTAAAGAAGTACATAGGAACAACTAAGTCAACTATAAGTCACCCTGTTCACTCTTATAGAACCTTAACATAATACATCAAAAGACTCATATAGCCAATTAGGAAGCACCATACTTCAACATCAAGTATACACACCTAAAGGCATCACCATAGTCTATCATGCTCCCCTATAGTAAAATAAGAGAACACATGATTTACCTTTTAACATATATATAATTAAAGTGATACTTAACTTGATCAAACATTGCAAGTCACAACATGATAATATAATAATTCGTTAAAGTAGTGTCGATAAGGCCACATGTAACACTCCGAAAGTCCATGACTTGGTCTAGAGCCTCACTTGATTAACCAAGACTTAATACACTGTTTATTATCCTAATTTAATATATCAAAACTAATTAGGAAGCATTATAATCAAAACATCAAGAAACGTCGATGACTTCTGGAAACTAGTGCAATTGAATAAGTAAAACGTCCTTAGGTTTTGGGAAGGTTTGGATGTTTTTTATGAAGTCTAAAACTTTTAAAATAACTTTAAATAGGTAAAATTATGTATAAAGGGTAAAAATATCCAGGTCCGAACCCCCAAGGATCTCTCCCAGGGTCCACGAATGGACCCCAACCTTTGCCAACAAGCTTCCTAAAGACAACAAACAATTATACCATGGTGAAGTGTCTCCACATTGCATAAATGGTCCCCCAAGAAACAATAGTCTTGGTCTGTGTCGCTGACATGCAGTGGACTCCTCAGTCTTGAAATTTATTTAGAAAATATTGCGGGAACAACTCTGTGTCGCGAACTTGTTCCCCAACGAAAATCTGAAATTTGGAATTGAAGTTTGACTTCATTAAATGGTCAACATAAGTTAGGGGTATTTTGGGTATTTAATGGGAGGGTTATATATTTATTTTAAATCAGTTTTACCTCACATTCACTCACTCACATAAAATCCCCATATCAAAACCCAAAAGCTCTATCCTCTCTCTACTTTCTCTCTATTCATCTTCCCTGAAGGAAAAAGAATGCTTGAAGAAGAAGACAAAGTCTCCAAGGTTTTTACTCTAATTTTGTGGATAAAGATTCATTAATCTATGTATTCTTCACTCTTGGGATTCATTTCCCTAGGAGGTCCCTTCTAAGTTGATTTCTAAATCACCCAACTCCAAGGGTTTTTCTTCTATAAATGGGTTTTCTTCTAAACTTGAATTTGATGATTGATTATGGTTAATTGGGATTACCCATTGCTAATTGAGTGTAGATTGTTGATTAATTGATGTTAGTTATAAGAATTTTGTGTGGATCATGTCCTTTCCCCAATTTCCCAAAATCCTTGATCTTGCTTAATGAATTTATGGGAATTGATGAATGTATTGATTTTTAGACTTGTTTTAACTATTATATTTAATTCATGGGCTGCCTAGGGTCATGTATTGTTGGGTTTGGATGTATTTCTTGAAGAATCTATGATGGACCCTTTTCCTCTAATCGTAGGTTTGAATTTAAGTTAATTTTGATAGTGATGATACAATTGACCTAGTTATTGTATAGATTACTATTATATGATGTTATTAAAGATATTGATGGTTGAATATGGTTGGTTGATGGTAATACCATTGAAGGAGGATTATGAAGGTTAAATGGGAAGACCTTATGAGCTTGAATCCTTTACTTGAATTGTGATGTCTTACACTTGATGATGTTCAATTGAAGTTTTACATGTTATTAGATTAATTAGGTGATGGTGTGATGAATGTAGTTGAAATGTCTTGACTATGTGATTTGTGAGATTATGATTAACGTATGATGATATAAGGTTGACTGTGAATCACTTATGTTCCTTATTATGATATACTGATGATGGTGTTAATCTCAGAAATAAAGGGTTGCAATGAAAGGAAATTCTCATGAAACACCCAATGAGCTATGATATGATATACAAGGGGTTAGTCTACAATGACCTATATAAAGTTATGATGATTAACAATGGCTTAAAGAAATTTAAAAAAGGGACCTTGACTTAGCACCGAGCGAACTAGATATGAGAGGTGTCCCTTCCCAATGTGGGATGTTAGGTTCATAATGTTTCTCATGAGATAGATATTACAATGCAATGGTGCATAAAGAGGGTCTCAAGAATTTCTCCTAGTATTTGAACTATGATGAAGCCATAGGATTACTAGCTAGTGTATCCACCTAGAATGCTATGTTCATGTTTTGGTTCTACCTTGGCAAGTTGAACTCCTTCTTTCGGAGTAGGGTTTCATGACACAAGATTCCATATTTAGCTCATGTGATTTATGTCAGTTAAGGCAATTATTCTCGAAAGTAAAATAAAGTAATAAATTAAACCCTAACTAGGGTGACTTAAGGGGTTTGATTTAGTGTAGGTAGAGGTATGAGACTCTACCTATATATTGCACTAGTTGACCTTGAGGGAAATCCTAGAAGATGGTTCTTATGTATTATCATATCATGACATGTATATATGTTGATCTTATATAATGTTGTTCTTACATGATGTTGGTTACATTGATGAACATGGTATTGGTCTAAATTGCTATATGTGGTGATGACTACCTATGATGATATGTGTTATGAAGCAAGGCATTAGTTATGATCTGCTATCTGTTTTACTTGATTGTGTGGGGTTATGGGGCTTCACATGAGTATTGCACTTGTAGGCTTGGGATGAGATTGTTGGTAAGGGTCTTGTATGTTGATGATATGAACTAATGAACATGATATGTTAAGATGACTTTATGATGATGTTGTCCTTATTTTTGAACATGCCCTATGTTGTTGTGATTTCTTGTCTTGTAAATGCTATCTTGTGTGTGCATAAGGGTTTTCAATTGACTTAAAATGTTTATAAAGAAATGGTCCTTTTTATTCATGTCTTCAATTGGTTTTTTGTCCATATAATCATACTTAGTACAAGTGGTTGTACTAACCCATATTGCTTTTATTTCTACAATTATGTAGGTTCCATCTACTGGATTCCTACGGGGCCGATTGAAGAATACTTGGCCTGTTTTCTTAAAGTGTTGGTAGGTGCTAATGTTCGGGGATGTTATGTTTTCTATGCTCTAGCTTTGAAGTTGTATTGTCATAGAGACATTGTTCATTCCTTTATCATTTGAATATTGATGTAAGCCTATTGTGACATATTGACTTTATATTGGGTATGACCAACATTTGTACTCGCTTTAGATGGTTCAATTTGAGTAAAAGTACTAGACTAATTCCTATGTATCAATTATGTTGTCTAAACGAGAAGCCTAAGTAAGCTTTCTATGCGAGTAGTTTATGTAAACTCTATATAGAGTATGCAAGAGATTTATGTAAACCTCATTATGTATATATAAGTAAAAGTTTTAATTTTACGCACTTTTAACCTATGATATGTTATGACGAATGCTAAGAGGATAATCTTAGTCCTCTCCGAAGAATACGACACCAGTTACGTCTAGGGGTGGTCCCCGGTCGTGACAGACTTGGTATCAGAGAATGAGGTTACAGAAATCTTAGGGTTGATGTCTCATTGAACGTCGTTTACATAAAGTCTTGTTTATGGTTGTGAAGGGCACCACACTTATGAATGAGAGCCTATCAGACACTTAGAAATTCTCATATATTGGTAATATTGAAAGTCGTGTCATGTCCTCTTTCTTCTAATCCTTTCCTTATGGATATAGGATATGACTACAAGACGTACAGCAGAAACAAGAGTGGAGGAAGATTTGGCTAATGCAGCAGTTCCTCCCCAAGACAACCAAGCTCCTTCACAAGATAATCAAATTCCTCAAAGTGACCAAGCTCCGGTAATTCTTCCACCTATGATGGATGGAGTGATAAGATCGTGTTTTGTGATTTTGGCTCAAGCTATGACTACCCAAGAACAAGTGGTAGCTACTCCAGATCAAGAGATGAATGCTCAAGCAGAGAGATTGGATCACGTGTTCACCAAAATGCTAGAATAATGGCCTCTCGCTTGAGGGACCTCACAAGGATGAATCCTCCAATGTTCTTTGGGTCAAAAGTTAATGAATACCCCAAAGACTTCATTGATGAGGTCATAATATATTTATGCTATGGGGTTGAGTTCGAATGAAAAGGCCGAGCTAGCTTTTTATCAAATCAAGGATGTAGGTCAAACATGGTATACCTAATGGAGAGAAAATAGGGCTTTGAGAGCGGGTCCTAGTAACTTTGGAGGTGTTTAGAAAGGCTTTTCTTGATAGGTTCTTCCCTAGGGAGAAAAGGGAGGCCAAAGAAGAGGAATTCATCAACCTTTGCCAAGGAGGTATGAGTGCGCAAGAGTACTCCTTGAGGTTCCCTAAATTGTCCAAATATACACCTTCCTTGGTGGCTACACCTTCCTTGGTGGCTAACCCAAAGGATGAGCTGAGTCACTTTATCACGGGAGTGTCCGATGATTTGGTTGAAGAGTATCGTTTGGTGATGCTCCCTGACAACATGGATATCTCTAGGTTGATGGTTCATTCTCAACAATGTTAGGAGATTGAACTTAAGAGGAAGAATAGGGAGTTCAAGAGGTCCAAGTATTATGAGGGAGGTACTTCAAAGGGTAGGCTTGAAGTTCAAGACAAGCTTTGGTTGAAGAACTGGGTTTCCAATCAAATTCCTTCTAACTTACCCAAGTCTAACAAGGATAGGGTAAGAACCAAAATTCAAGAAACGGGAATTCTCCTAGCAAGAAATCTACTTATTCCAAGTATGGTAAGAACCATTCAGGTGAGTGTCTAGTTGGGACGGATAATTGCTTTTGGTGTGGCAAGAGTGGCCATAAGGTTACGGATTGCTTAATGTGAGAAGTCAAGAGAAGGGAAGTAGTCAAGCTTAAGCTAGTGGCACTAGCTCTGAAACTCAAAAGAGGAACCACTTTTATGCTCGGTTCTCTAGGGGTGAGCAAGAGGAGTCGCTCGATGAGGTCAGCGGTATGTTACAAGTCTTCTCTATTGATGTTATGCTTTATTAGATTCCGGTGCTGCCTTGTCATTTGTAAATCCTCTAGTATCTAGAAAGTTTGATATTCTACCCGATGTGTTGATTGAACCTTTTTTTGTTACTACCTTGGTGGGTGACTCAATTGTGTCTACAAGAGTCTTTAAGAGTTCTCCTATATCTTTTTCCAATAGATTTACATGGGTGTATTTAGTAGAACTCAATATGGTTGATTTTGATGTTATTTTGGGAATGGATTTGTCGCATTCTTGTTTTGCTTCCATTGATTGTCGAACAAAGGTAGTTAAGTTCAATTTTCCTTATGAACCCATCTTAGAGTTAAAAGGGGTTAACCCAGTTCCTAAAGGTCGTATAATTTATTTCTTAAAGACTTGTAACATGATCTCTAAAGGGTGTTAATATTATATTGTAAGAGTCAAAGATCTAGATTCCCAAACTCCGCCTATTGATTCGGGCCCCGTAGTGAGGGAATTTCCAAAAGTCTTTTCGGATGACTTGCCCATAATTACTCCCAAACGGGAAATTGATTTTGGTATCGATTTATTACCAGATACGAACCCCATTTCAATTCTTCCTTATCGGATTGCTCCGACTGAATTGAAAGAGTTGAAGGCTCAACATAAGGATTTTCTAAATAGAGGTTTCATACAACTTAGTATTTCTCCATGGGGTGCTCTGGTGTTTTTGTAAAGAAGCAGGAAGGGTCACTTAGGATGTGCATCAATTATCATCAACTCAATATTTGTCACCATTAAGAACAAGTATCCTCTCCCCCAGATTGATGACTTGTTTGATCGACTTCGAGGTGCAAGCTACTTTCATAAGATTTAATTAAGGCTGAGGTATCACCAACATAGGTTGAGAGGTAAGTATATACCTAAAACGACTTCCTGAATGAGGTATGGTCACTACGAGTTCCTAATAATGTCTTTTGATCTCATTAATGCCTCGACGAATTTTATGGATCTAATGAATAAAGTGTTTCCAAATCACCTTGATGCCTTTATGATTGTTTTCATTCATAGTATCTTGGTATATTCAAAGAATGAGGGTGAAAATATGAACCATTTGAGGGTGGTATTGCAAGTCATTATAGAGCAACAACTATTTTCCAAGTATAGTAAGTGTGAGTTTTGGTTGAGATCGATGGTGGTTCTTGGTCATGTTATCTCAATTAAGGGTATAGAAGTCGATATAAGGAAAATTGAGGCGGCTAAGAATTGTCCTAGACCATTGACTCAAATAAAAGTTAGAAGTTCCTTGGGTTTAGTCGGGTACCATAGGAGGTTTTTGGATGGGTTTACTTCTATTTCTTCTCCTTTGACTAGACCCAAAAGAGTGTGAAGTTTGAGTGGTAAGAGGCTTGTGAAAGAAGTTTCCAAGTATTGAAAGATAGGCTTACCTATGCTTCGGTGTTGACTTTATCGAAGGGTACCAAGGGTTTTATAGTATATTGGGAAGCTTCCCGAGTGAGTTTGGGTTGTGTCCTTATGCAACGTGGGAAGGTAGTAGCCTATGCCTCTAGAAAACTCATGGTGCATCACAAGAATTATCCAACGCGTGACCTTGAATTAGGCCATGGTGTTTCCTTCATAAATATGGAGACACTACTTGCATGGTGTTTATGTGGATGTGTATACCTAATAGAAGAGTCTTCAATATATGTTCACCCAAAAGGAGTTGAATCTCCGACAAACAATATGGTTGGATTTGTTGAAAGATTATGACATGAGTGTTCTCTACCACCCTGACAAGGCTAATGTCGTGGCGGATGCTCTAAGTCGTATGACTATGGGTAGTGTGTCTTATGTAGAGGAAGCCAAGAAAGACCTAGTGAAAAATGTTCATAGGTTTGCTAGATTGGGTGTTCGGTTTGAACATTCCTCAAATTGTCTTTTTGTGGTGCATAGTAACTCCGATTAATCCTTAGTGATTTAGGTGAAGTCCAAACAACATCTTGATCCTCTATTGATGGAGTTGAGGAAATTGGTTCTTAGAGAGTTGAATGAGTCAATCTCGCAAGGAAGGGATGGTGTGCTAAGGTACCGAGGTAGGTTGTGTGTACCGGATATTGATGATTTAAGGAGTAGGGTGTTGGAAGAAGCTCATGGTTCCTGATACTCTATTCATCCGATCTCCACCAAAATGTATCGTGACCTTATGGAGGTATATTTGGTGGGATGTACTAAAAAGGGACATAGCGGAGTTTGTAGATAAGTTTCCAAATTGCCAACAAGTGAAGGCGGAACATCTAAAGCCGAGTGGATTGACTCAAATCGTAGAAGTTCCCACTTGTAATTGGGTGGAAATAAACATGGACTTCATTGTTGGTTGCCTCGAACCAAGAGTCAAAATGATTCAATTTGGGTTAAAGTCGATAGATTGATGAAGTCCTCTCATATTATCACCGTCAAGTTTTCTTACTCGAGGGAGGATTATGCAAGGATCTACTTAGACGAGATTTTGAGCCTTCATGGTATTCTGTTATCCATCATATCGGATGGAGGTGCTCAATTTAGGTCTCGTTTTTGGAGGTCCTTTCGAAAAGGGTTGGTTGTGCAAGTAAAGTTAAGCACCGCTTTTCATCCCCAAATGGATGGTCAAGCGGAGTGACGATTCAAACCCTAGAGGATATGTGAAGAGTTTGTCTGATAGACTTCTAAGGGAATTGGGACAATCACTTGACATTGATTCAATTCACCTATAATAATAACAATCATTCGAGTATTTCCATGGCTCCAATTGAAGCACTTTATGGTAGGAGATGTAGGTCGCCAGTTGGGTGGTTTAAGGTTTGTGAGTCCTTACTCTTTGGTCCTGAAATAGTTTATGAAGCTTTGGAGAAAGTTCATGTTATAAGGGATAGATTGATACACCCCGGAAATACTATGACATAGACTAGAGCCTCACAAAATGAATAATGATAATTCTAGAGATAAGTAATGTTAGTAACTTGTTGAAGACGTATTAACACCAAAACGCTAAGAAACGACCATAATGTCCGAAACTAGCGAAATTGAGCTAGTGAACGTCCTTATGTCTTGTAAAAGATTGGGAGTGTTATATGAAGCTTAAAATTTATAAAAAGACTTTAAATAGGTAAAATGAACTATATAGGGTCAAAACGTCCAGGTCCAACCCCCAAGGATCACCCTAGGGGTCAAGGAAGGGACTCCACTTTGGACCAAGCAAACTGCCATGAAGCAGAAAGCCTTTGCTAATTGAGGGAGCCAGTCCTAATCACTTAATTGGCACACCATGGATAAAAGTTTGGTCTGCGATGCATACACGTCGCAAAATCCTATGTGTCAAAAATTTATTTTTGAAATTTTGATAGCTCCGCGATGCGGACTTGTGCACTGACGAAAAATAAAAAATTTGATTTCGAGATTGGCTTCATTAGAGGGTCAACTTAAGTGAGGGTTCTTTTGGGTATATTATCGGAGGGTTATATATTGATTTTATATCTGTTTTCACCACAATTTCCCACAAAAACCAAAACCCCAAATCAAACCTTAATTCTCTCACCTCTCTCTACTTTCTCTCTCCATTCATCCTCCATTGAAGAAACTTTGAAGGTTGAAGAAGATGAAAAAATCCTGCAAGATATACTCAATTTCGTGGTTATTCATAATTGACATATGGTTTCTTTCAATCTTAGGATTCTTTTCCTCAAGAGGTCCATCGAAAATATGATTTCTAAATCTCCGAAAACTAGAGATATTCTCCTCACCTGGGTTTTTTTTGAAAAAGAAAATTATGAATCAATTGTAATGAACTATGATGAATTAATGTTTTTTTAGTATATATTGATGGTTAATTTATGATTTCCTATGAGTTTTTCCTATATTCATGTATTTCCCCAAATGTCATGAAAACCGTGAATTGAAATAGTGAGCTGTGAAGATTATGACCACGTAGATTGAATACATTGTTGTTAATTATGTAATTTCTTCTTTAATTTACCTTATTTATGTAACTGGTTATGTATTCTTGGTAATGGAAGTACGAAGGCTCTTGAAGAGGGCAAGAAGGTATATTGATTGGTTCTTCTTCGACTCAATTGTGAGTTACTTAGATAGTAATGCTTCTATGTCTCATGTGTGGTTGTGATGTTTATGATAGGTATTCCTAATCCTTAACCCTAAGACATCAAATTAGCCATGAATTATGTATGCATGTTATGATACGATTATTATATGACTGAAAGTAGGTGCTCATGATTATAATAACGTGTTGAGTGAAAGGTTTAGTCACTTGTGAAGTAGTCTCTAAAGTGAAAGGAATGTTCTCACTTGTACTAATATGATAAGATGTTCACATAGGGGTCTACAAGAGACTTATGTGAACTTGTATGATGAAATAAGATGATTACTAAAGGGAATAATTTCATAGCAATGAAAGGTTATGTAAATAACATGAAGTTCTCACGTTTAGTAAGTCTGGCCTCCCACATTTGTTTCTTCACATTTACCAAGTACGAATTCCCAAAATATGTGTTGTCTCATGAGATTGAAAACTCCACGTCTAGTAAATCAAAGTTTCTATAACAATCTCCTTGACCCTTAACTATGTTCCCAAATAGGACTCTAGCTTAGTAGATACACCTAGATAGCTATGTACGAATGGTTAAACCTTAGGCAAGTGTTAACCCTCTCTTTTTTCACATTGGGAGTAGAACACCAGATTCTATTTAGGTTACATGGTCTCATGTCGGTTATTGAACTTCTTTCCCTAATTTAAATGTAACATGAACAAGTTAAGTATGTGAAGTCTTATTAGGGCCGTTTTGAAGTCTACTACATAGTGTGAGGGAGGGTATGAGACTTATCTTACACTTTGCACAGGTGGGATCCTAAGGGATTGCTCTATTAGTGTTCTTTGATGATTATAATTATGATTATGATTATATTGATAAGCTATAAGTAGTATTGATGTATGAAGCATGTTATAATAAATATGAGAATATATTGTAAGTATGAAGTGGGTTGCTTAATGTGATACCTTTGGATAGGGTTATGGGGCTTTATTCTTTGCATTTCACAAGTGTTGCTTGAGTTGCTTATAAGTTGGGCTGATATGATGATGTTCCAATTATGTGTAGATTGAGTTATTGGATATTATGCATGGTTTTAACTAAATTGTGACTTTTCTCATGCATTAATGATTTTTATGCATAGGGACCATACTTAGTACATGTGGTTTGTACTAACCCATATTTCTTCCCCTTTTCCCAACATTGTAGGTTCTGGTCATTGAAGAGCCTCTAGACCACTTTGTAAAAATACTTGGATCTTTACCCAAGTCATTGGTGATTCCTGATGTCCGGGGATGTTGCCGTGTTCTATTCTATCTATGATGTTTTTATAATGGCGTATTGAATTTGTATTGGCTCTGTGCAATGTTTGTAGTCTTGTAGATGGTTTAATGTGAGATGATGCTATTAGACTATATCTTGCATATTGGTTATATTGCCTAAAAAGAAGCCTATGTAAGATTTCTTTGTGAGGATTATTTGTGAACTCCATATATGATATGCGAGAAGTCTATGTATACTTCACTACGTAATGCTTTATTTTTTTTTTTTTGTAGTTTTGACCTATGATGTGCTATGACGTATGCTAAGGTCTTTTCTAAGTCTTTTTGAGGGCAAGGAAGCCGGTTACCCCTAGGGGGTACTTTAGGTCGTAAGAATATTGGTATCGAAGCATGAGGTTGAGTAATCTTAGGATTGATGTCTCACTAAAGCACATCTCTGTAGGGTCTTGTTCATAATTGTAAACATGCCACACTTAGGAATGAGTGACTATGTTATGCTTAGGAACTTTAAGTCTCATGTTATTACTTAGTTGTACCGAAGAGTGGTAACTTTATCAATTGCTTTTTTCTTATCTTTTTATTGTTCTTATAGGCCATGAATATAAGGAGGAACAATGCTCGATGGGTTGAGGAGGAGAATTTGAATGACGCGGGTCCCCCTTAATCTCTTTAAAACCCTCAAGTTCCTATTGATGAAGGGGCTATGTATAACGTTGAGATAAGGACGACTATTCAAAGCTTTACTTAAGTGTTGGCTACTCAATTTGCTAGGGATACAAAGGTACAAGTGAGTCCCAATGCTAACACCATCTCTTCAAGGATTAGGGACTTCACAGAGATGAATCCCCCTAATTTATATGGTTCTAAGGTGGAGGAGAACCCACAAGGGTTCATTGATGAAGTGTTCAAAGTTCCTTATACTATGGATGTGTCTTCTTAAGAAAAGGCAAAACTAGCGGCCTACTAGCTCAAAGATGTGTCTCAAGTTTTGCATGATCAATGGAAGGATGAGAGGCCCCTTAGAGGAGGCTCGGTTACTTAGGCATTATTTAAGACGACTTTCCTTAATAGGTTCTTTTCCCTGGAATTACGGGAGAGGAAAATGCAAGAATTCCTCAACCTTCATCAAAGGGGTATGAGCGTGAAGGAGTAAAGCCTCAAGTTCATCAACTAGAAAAGCATGCTCCTACTATGGTTGCACATTCTAGAGCTAAGATGAACAAATTCTTTATGGGGATTTTTGAACTTGTAATTAATGAATTTAGGTCGGCTATGTTGATTCCTAGAAAGGACATCTCTTGTCTCATGGTTCATGCCGAACAAATTGAGAAGAAAAAGCTTAAGTAAGTTTGTAGGGTGTTGAAGAAGACAAGGACCGAAGATGGGAATTTTTCTAAGACTAGATTTGATATTCTAGAAGAACGAAGGTTTAAGAGAAGGTTTTCCAATAAAAGCCCTTGTAATGCTCCAAGGTTCAACAAGAGTAAGGTGTGTACTCCTAAGACACAAGAGGTGAAAGGTTGTATATCTTATGTTGAGAAGCCTCTTTGTGCAAAATGTGATAGGAAACATGATGGCAAGCGCCTAGTTGGCACGAGTAATTGATATGGTTGTTGTAAGAGTGGTCACATGACGAGATATTTCCCTATGATGAAATCTCAAGTAAGGGAAAATTTTCAAGATCAAGCAAGTACCCCAAATCCGGATGTCCCTAAAAGAATCACTTTTATGCTCTCCAATCCCGAGGTAATTAAGAGAGCTCACTGAATATGGTTAGCCGTATGTCACAATTATTTTCCTTTAATGTATATGCTTTGTTGTATCTCGGAGCTACATTGTCAATTGTGACCCCTCTTGTAGCCATGAAATTTGATATACTACCCCACATCTTAAATGAACCTTTTTGATTTTGACCCCGGTGGGTGATTTTGTGGTGGCTAAAAGAGTCTATAAATGTTGTCCTATATCCTTGCCTAATTGAGTTGCAATATCTTACTTGATTGAACTTGATATGCTAGATTTTGATGTCATATTTGAAATGGATCGTTCCATGCTTGCTTTTCTTATATTGATTGTTGACAAAGTTAGTCAAATTTCGCTTTCCAAATGAACAAATTTTGAATGGAGAGAAGGAAACTCAAATCCTAGGGGTAAGATCATTTCGTGTCAAAACGATTATAAGTTGATTTCAAAGGGTTTTCTCTACCACATAGTTAGAGTTAGGAATCTTTAATCTAAGGTCGTGCCTTAGAGTCTGTACTCGTGGTGAGGGAATTTTCGGAAGTATTTACCGATGACTTGCCCAGAGTTCCTCACGAATAGGAAATCGACTTCGGCATAGACTTATTCCAAGATACACAACCTATTTCAATCTCTCTTTATTGGATGGTCCTTGGACGAGTTGAAAGAACTAAAGGCTCAATTCAAGGATTTGCTAGATAAGGGTTTTATTCAACTAATCATATCTCCTGGGGTTCTCTCGTGTTGTTTGTATAGAAGAAGAATGGGTGTTTGAGAATGTGTATCGACTATCTCAATTGAACAAAGTCACCATAAAGAATAAGTACCCACTCCCTAGGATTGATGATTTATTTTATCAACTCAAAGGAGCGGGTTACTTTTCAAAGATTGACTTGAGATCGGGTTATCACAAACATAGAGTGAGGGAGGTTAATATTCCAAAAATGGCATTTCAAACAAGATATGGTCACTTCGAATTCCTATTTATGTAATTTGTCTTACTAATGTCCTGGTAGCTTTCATGGACCTTATGAATCGAGTATTTAGAAAGTATTATTCGTGATTGTCTTCATTGATGATATTTTGATATACTCGATAAATAAGGATCATCATATGAGTCATTTGAGGATAGTCTTGGAAGTTCTCAAGGATAACTAACTTTTCACTTTATTTAAAAAATTTGAATTTACTAAATATGATAAGATGTTTACAAAGGTGTCTAGAAGAGACGAATGTTGACTTGTATGATGAAATAAGAATATTACTAAAGGTAATAATGGCATAGCACCGAAAGGGCATGTAATGGAGGTCTCATGTATAGTAATCACAGCCTCCCACATGGGTTTCTTCACGTTTACCATGTACGGATTCATAAAATATGTGTTGTCGCATGATATTGAAACCTCCACGTCTAGTAAGTCAAGGTTTCTAGTAACAATCTCTTTGAACCTTAACTATGTGCCCACATAGGACTATAGCTTAGTGGATCCACCTAGATAGTTATGTATGAAAGGTTACACCGTAGGCAAGTGTTAAACCTCTCTTTTAAGTGTGGGAGTAGAACACCGGATTCCATGTAGCTCATTTGTTCTCATCTCGGTAATTTTAATTTTTTTTCCTAATGTAAAATAAATGAACAAGTTAAGTATGTGAACTCTTATTAGGGTCATTTTAAAGGCTACTACATAGTGTCAGAGAGGGAATGGGAATTTTCTTACACATTGCACATGTGGGATCCTAAGGGGTGGTTGTAGTAGTGTACTTTTATGAATATAATTATGATTATGTTGATAAGTTATGAGTTGTATTATGAAATATGTTATGAAATTTATGAGAAAATGTTGTAAGTATGAAGTGGGTTGCTTTATGTGAGACTTAGCTTTAGATAGGATTATGGGGCTTTATTCTTGGCATTGCATAAGTGTTGATTGAGTTGCTTATATGTTGGATTGATATGATGATGTTCCAATTATGTGTATATTGAGTTATTGGATATTATGCATGGTTTTAATTAAATTGTGCCTTTTCTCATGCATTAATGATTTTTATGCATAGGGACCATAAGTATATGAAATTTGAACTAACTCATATTTCTTCCCTTTTTCCCAACATTGTAAGTTCCGGTCTTTGAAGAGCTTCTAGACCACTTTGCAAAAAGGCTTGGAACATTCTCTTTATGTCATTGTCGAGTCCTCAATTTCGAGGATATTGCTATGTTCTATTCTAGGTATGATGTTTCTTATTTTTCTAGAAGTTTTTTTTTTGTTTCGTTTATCATTGTGACACTGATGTAAGCCTATAATGGTGTATTGAATTTGTATTGGCTATGTGAAAAGTTTGTACTCATGTAGATTGTTCTAATGTTATTAGACTATATTTTGTGTATTGGTTATATTTTTTAAACGAGAAACTTATGTAAGCTTTTTATATGAGGATTCTATGTAAACTCCATATATGATATGCGAGAAGTCTATATACACTTCACTGCGAAAGTTATAATTTTTTTCGCATTTTTGACCTATGGTGTGATATGACGTATGCTAAGGTCTTGTCTAACCTCTTCGAGGAGAAGGACGCCGGTTATACCTAAGAGATACTTTGGGTTGTAACATAGATTGAAAATAGTCTATAGTCGACAAAAGTCCTATGCCGAAAATAGAAGGAGATACCTAGAACTTAATGTGGGTGATAAGGTGTATTTGAAAATTTCACCTATGAAAGGGGTGATGAGATTAGACAAAAAGGGAAATATCAGTCCCCGGTATGTGGGTCCTTATGAGGTTTTGAAAGTGTTGGAAAGATTGCATATGAGTTGAGATTACCTAGTGAACTAACTTCAGTTCATCCGGTATTCCATGTTTCATGCTTAAGAAGTGCATTGTTGATTGTTAGTCCATTCTTCCTATTGAAGGGCTAGGCGTTGATGAGGACCTTTCTTATGAGGAGGTTCTGGTGCAAATTCTAGATTGCCAAGTTAGGGATTTTAGGAACAAAGAGGTGGCCTCCGTAAAAGTTCTATGGAGAAACCACCTAGTTGAGGGAGCAACATAGGAGGCTGAGGCTGACATGAAATCCCGCTATCCTCATCTTTTTTCTTAATTGAGGTTAGTTGTTCCTATAAATATTGAATAACATAAATTAGTATTATTTCTAAGTATGTCCATATTTTGGTAAAAAATTATTTCAAAATGAGTTTTCATGAAAAATGCCTTTTCTGTTAACTTGCACTTATGTGAAATATATGTTTTTGCATTCTTGAGATTTATAGTCTTTTGATGTTGTCTTGATAAGAAAAGCATGGTAACTGTTTAAATGTCATTTTGAGCTCATTTGGATTTATAGAAGGCAGTTCCCCATAATATGTTATGAAATGTTGAGCTCTTATGTGTTACGATTTGAGTTGCTATGTGTAATGCCATGTTATGTGTTGAATAGAGTTGTAAGGTACTCCTATGATCTATGACTCATATTTATTATATACATGTTGTTTTTAGGGATGCTAGTATTGAGTCTATCCTTCCCCTACCAAAAGATTTTAGTGTCATTCGGGGACGAATGTTCCTATAGGGGGGGGGGGCTAATGTAACACTACGAAAGTCCATGACTTGTCCTAGAGCCTTACATGATGAACCAAGCCTTAAAAAATGTTTCTAATCCTAATTTAATGTATTAAACCTAATTAGAAAGTGTTAGGATCAAAACGTCAAGAAACGTCCAAGATGTCCGGAAACTAGTGCAATTGAATTAGTAAAACGTCCTTGGGTTTCCAAAAAGGTTTGGAAGTGTTGTATGAAGTCTTAAAATGCATAAACACTTTAAATAGGTAAAATCATGTTTATAGGGTTAAAATGTCCAGGTACGACCCCCCAAGGATCGCCCTAGGGGTCCACGAAGGGACCCCAACAAGCTGCCAAAGGGCAGCAACCAATTACACTATGGTGAAGTTTCTTCGAGTCGCAGACATGGTCCCCCAAGGACCAGAAGTCTTGTTCCTTGTCAAGGACTCGCAGTAGACTCCTTGGTTTCAAAAATTAATCATAAATTTGAAATTTGGAATTCGTGTTTGACTTCATTAAATGGTAAACTTAATTGTTGGGTATTTTGGGTATTTCAAGGGAGGGTTTTATATTTATTTTCAATCAGTTTTACCTCACATCCACTTTCTCAAATCAATTCCCCAAATCAAAATCCAAAAGGTCTCACCTCATTCTACTTTCTCTCTCTATTCATCCTCCATTGAAGGAACAAGAAGGGTTGAGGAAGAAGACAAAGTCTCCAAGGTTTTCTCTCAGATTTTGTGGATTTAGATTCATTATGGTATGGATTATTCACTCTTGGGATTCCTTTCCCCAGGAGGTCCCTTCAAAGTTGATTTCTAAGTCATCCAATTCCAAGGGTTTTTCTTCTAAACATGAAATTTATGATTGATTATGGTTTATTGGGATAACCATGAAATTTATGATTGATTATGGTTTATTGGGATAACCCACGGCTAATTTAGTGTATATTGTTGAGTAATTAATGTTAATTATAAGAATTTCGTGTGGATCTTGTCCTTAGTTTTGCCAAATCTTTGATCTTACTTCTGAATTGATGGGAATTAATGAATGTATTGATTGTTAGACTGGCTTTAACTTATTCCATTTCATTACTGGACTTCCCAGGGTCATGTATTGTTGTGATTTAATATATTTCTTGAAAAATTAATGATGGACCCTTTTCCTCTAACCCTAGGTTATAAATTTAAGTTAATTTGGATAGTTATAATACAGTTGACCTAGTTATTGCATAGATTACTATTGTATGATGTTATGAAACCTTTTAATGAGTTAATATGGTTGGTTTACTGTGATATCATTGAAGGAAGCTTATGATGGTGAATTGGTAAGACCTTATGACCTTGAATCATTCACTTCAATTTTGATGACTTATACTTGATGATGTTCAATTGAAGTATAACATGTGATTATATGAAGTAGGTGATGGTATGATGGATCTAATTGAAATGTATTGACTATGTGAATTGTGAGATTATGATTATGATACGATGATATAAGGTTGATTGTGAATCACATTTGTGCCTTATTATGATATGATAATTATTGTGTTAATCTGACAAATGAAGGGTTGCAATGAAAGGATATTCTTATGTAATACCCAATGAGTTATGATATGATATACAGGGGTTAGTCTCCTATTACCTATATTAAGTTATGATGATTAACAATGGCTTCAAGACATTTCAAAAAGGGACTTTTTCTTAGCTTGAGAGAACTAGATATGAGAGGTGTCCCTTCCCAATATGGGAAGGTAGGTTCACAATGATTCTCATGAAATAGAGATTACAATGTAATGGTGCATAAAGAGGGTCTCAAGCATGACTCTTTGTTCTTAAACTATGTCGCCTCCATAGGACTACTAGCTAGTGGATCCACCTAAAATGCTATGTTCATATTTTGGTTCTACATTGTAAAGTAGACCGCCTTCTTTCGGTGTAGGGTTTCATGACACCGCATTCAATATTTAGCTCATATGATTTATGTCGGTTAAGACAATTGTTCCCGAAAGTAAAATGAGGTAATAAAGTGAACACCAACTAGGGTGACTTATGGGGTTTGACTTAGTGTAGGTAGGTGTATGGGTCCTAGGAGGTATTTCTTATGTATTATGATATCATGACATGTATCTATGTTGGTCTTATATGATGTTGGTTACATTGATTAATATGGTATCTCCTATCTTGTTTACTTGATTCTATGGGGTTATGGGGCTTCACATGAGCATTGCACTTGTAGGCTTGGGATGGGATTGTTGGTAAGGGTCTTGTATGTTGATTGTTTGAACTAATGAACATGATATGTAAAATGACTTTATGATGATGTTGTCCTTCTTTATGAACATGTCTTATGTTGTTGTGATTCCTTGTCTTGTATATGCTATCTTGTGTGTGCAGAAGGGTTTCAAATGAATTAGCATGTTTCTAAAGAAATTGTCCTTTTTATGCATGTCTTCAATTGGTTTTATGTGTATATATACATACTTAGTTCAAGTCGTTGTACTAACCCATATTGTTTCTATTTCTACAATTATGTAGGTTTCGACCATCGATTTCCTAGGAGCCGATTGAAGAAGACTTGTACTCTTTTCTCCAAGTGTTGGTAGGTCTTCATATTCGGGGATGTTACCTTTTCTATGCTCTAGCTTTGAAATTGTATTGTCATAGAGATATTGCTCATGCCTTTATCATTTAAATATTGATGTAAGCCTATAATGGCATATTGACTTTGTATTGTATATTATAAAATTTTTACTAACTTTAGATTGTTCAATATGAGACAAAGTATTAGACTAATTCTTATGTATCAATTACGTTGTATAAACAAGAATCCTAAGTAATATTCCTATGTGAGGAGTCTATGTACACTCCATATGTCGTAAGGGAGTGGTTTATGTAAACCTCACTATGTAAATATAAGTAAAATGTTTTACTTTTCCGCACTTTTTAACCAATGATATGTTATGACGAATGCTAAAAGGCTAGTCCTAGTCCTCTCCGAGGACGACGACGTCGGTTACGTGTGGGGGGTGATCCCCGATCGTGTACCACATTCTTCACAAGTATATCACATAAGAACCACCAACATAAGTAGACCATACCAAACATCATAATTGAAACACCTATACTACACAATATAGAAAAGGTTAGGTCAACATAGCACCCATTCCTATATCAACATCTCTAATCCATAGCCAATTCAACCAATCAAATACATTAAGGCTCTTACCAATAGCATTAATCACCAATTCAAACAAATACTTGTACTATACAATGATCCATGATAATACAATATGAAATTCATCAATATAGGACAGCCTACATACAATTCTAACATGATTCTTTCATAATTTAATAGCCCAAAGTAAACTACACAAGAATGTAATATAACAAAGACATGATCAAATCACCCATAAAATAGTCAAATAATGATTTAATGATTTGCATGTGTTCATAGATTTTTTATCTTAGAATTATCAACTTAGCATCAATTCAATCATAAACCGTCATTCAAAATATTTTCTACAAGAACCCATGACTAGGATTTAATTTAGAAGTTCATGCTTTGAGAAAGTCTTGAAAAACTACTTTGAAGTTTGCATACTTGAAGAAAGAAGACTCAAGGATTAAAACCATACCTTAATTAACAATAAACCACGACTAGAATTGATGGAGAAATCATGCTCCAAGCTCCCACCATGCCTCAAGCTCCATTGGAGTTTTAAAGAGTTCTTCCTTGGGTTTTGGGTTTTTGATTTTTGAATAATGACATGACTTGGAATTATAGACTTATAAAAATACTTACGTATACAAAATACCCTTAACTATAAGCCCAAACGATATTTAAAACATTAGGTGAATTTCCCAAATTAGCCTTGGCTTGGCCGAGGCCTCGCAGAAACTTCTGCAAGTCACCATCGTCGGTTCCACCGACGCCACGTTGATCCACCAACGGACTGTCCTGTTGGTCCGTGGTTTTGATCAGAGGCTCTTCAAATGGGATATTAGGCACCCTACAATAAGTTTCAACCTACTACCCAAACGACGGGGCATTGATGGACCTACGGTATGTTGATTGCCCCTCGTTGGTTGGGACTGGTTTTTGACAGTTTTGTGCACAAGTTAGGTTCTTCTCAAGGACCCTTAGGTTGTTACTTGGGGAGTTTTTCCCGGACTTTTTCAACCTAAAAACACTCGCACACATATTAGGACGTCTCACATCATTTTCAACTAAAACGAACACGTAAAACATGCCAAAACACACTAAGACACACAAGAACATTTTAAGGCAAAACTTTTGAACGTCTTTGACGTTATTGGACCTTTAACTTCCAAAGATCACCAAGCATTAGACACTGGATCATAACACCATTATAGGCCATTTTAGGACTTCAGGAACTCATGACACACGTTTTAGGCTCTAGATTCACCTTATTCATTTTAGAGGCGTTACATTCTCCCCCACTTGGACAACATTCGACCTGGAATGCCACTTACAACTTTTAGGCACTTTCAAGAGATAATAAACTCAAGACTAGCAATACATAACAATAGCACACATTACACAATACACATATATAGGAAAAACATCAAATTCACAACATTAAGATATTAAAAACACAACAAGAAGATAAAAACTAATGTAGAACTCATCATGCAATAAGAATCACAGTCTTCATTTTATATAGGAGGAACTCATTCTCCATACATTATCATGCTCATATATATCAATTTTATGCAAATTATTATCATTTTTCGTAAAAGAACAATTTAATCAATTTTCCGAATTCTTACAGTGAAGTGCTATGTCTTACAATGAAATATGCTAATAAACACATTAATGCAACATTTAAGCAATTTATGATGAAAGCATGAAAATATGAGATACAAAACCATATAAAACTCATTTTAAAATATTATCAAAGCTTCATGAAATGCACAATTCAAGGAGATAAATGAAATTCATTTTCAACAAGACTCTCAGACAAAATGCAACATGCAACACGCTATTATGACATTCTATCTATCAAGTTTGAATATTGTAGAAGAGAAGAGACAAAAAATCACAAATCCACAACTCCATACTCCCCCACTTAGAAGGAACCCATCACAACACAAGAGAGAAACTATAAATTACATGCATCATCACCCGATTCCTCTTTGAAGCATGACCTTCCGGAGCACTAGGAAGAAATTTCTTGTCCTCTCTTCTTTTAGCCGCAATAGTAGGACAATCCTTTACCTTGTGACCATTGTTACCACAACCATAGAAACCACCGGTACCGTCTAGACATTTCCCATTGTGTTTCTTCCCACAAGTAGCACAAGTAGTCTTACCTCAATGAGAACTACTACTACTCTCACTATTGGCCTTACGCGAACTAGTTCCATCTTGGTTTGGAGACGTTTTCTTAAACCTAGGTTGGTTTTGCTCATTTGATCCAATTCTCTTCAAATTCCTTGAGATCCTACTAAATTTGTACTCTTCAATGGATTGAGAATACATCATAAGCCTACACAATTTCATGTCATTATGGAGCATGGCCGCATGACACTCTTATTTTACTAAGTTGGCAAAACCGGTCACAAACCTACTCATATCATCCTTAGGGTTAGACACCAAGGATGGAGCATACCTTGAAAACATGGTGAACTTCAAAGAATACTCTTCAACAATCACGTTCCCATGCATAAGGTTAATGAATTATTCAACCTTCACCTCCCTCCTCTCACAGGGAAAGTACTTTCCTAAGAAAGCTTCCTTTAATTGTTCCCACTCTATGGGACCCGACTCAACCGGCCTAGTATCTTTCAATTGAGTGTACCATACTTGAGCAACCTCTCTCAATTGGTACGAAGCTAACTCTGCTTTCTCCATAGAAGTCACCCCATAGCAATAAATAACTTATATACACCATCAAGAAACTCTTGGAGATCCTCTCCCAACATAGAGCCTAGAAATATAAGAGGATTCATCGTCACAAAGTATCTCAACCTAGAGGTCATAGTAATCTCTAAAGAATTCACCCTAGACTCCATGTCTCTAGTCACGTAAGTTATCATAGCTCGAGCTAGGGTAAGGAGAGCTTCTCTAATCTCCCTATTAGTCATTTCCTGGGGGAACCACCAGAACCTCATTCCCTTGACCCTAAATAGGAACTTGATCACCTTGAGGAGTTTGAACACCTTATGGATCTTGTCCACCTTGAAATTTTTTTTCAACATGCTCAACTTGGGGAGGAACTCCCTCATTCACTCTCTTCTCCTCAACTCTTCTAGCGACCATCTTTCTAGTAGTCGTCTCCTATAAACACAAGGAAAAACATTAAAAAGGACACTCATAACTTTTAAATCTATTGGAATGATACAAGAGTGATGAAGACAGTGAAACTCGATTGTCCTATAGTCTCACGCTCATAGATGTGTCGCGACTCATACCGATGAACAAGGCTCTACTAGATGTGGCGGTTTGACACTTTTTGATTCCTAAGACTACATTTACAACCTATCTCTGATACCAAGCTTGTCATGAATCGAGAGCACAACCTAAAATAAAAGGCATTCCTCAAGTTGTGATATGACAAACTCGACCTCTCAGAGGTCTTATATAAGCCCTTCGACATCATTCATTGCATATATGTGTGAAAAACTAGTGGCGAATTACACATTTTCAAACTATCGAATAGTATTTAAAAATATCGTTCATAGAAAATCATTAGGAAAGGCTAAGTCTCAAAGTCTCCAGCTTAGACACACAAATATCTTGGGACACGACCCATACATCAAAATATAGAAATAGCTAAGTCTATTACAATGTTATTAACAAGGAAAACAAAAGATAGTAATGTGTTCAAATCAATTGAGGACATACCCCTACTCTTACTTCAATGGATACTAATATCCAAGCTCCACTTTAATGAACTCCTGTCAATATCCACCTACACCTTTAGAGATAGACAAAATATATGGAATTCGTACGTTTAAAGTGTACTACGTATGGTGTAATGCGTAAAATCATGCTAAAAGGACATTTGTATAAAATATGCTCTTTTTGAAGAAAACTTCATAACTTAAGTATAAGAACCACATTTAACACCAACTCCACATATAAGTCACATCCCACAATATAATATCAAGAACACTTCAAAACACATAAACATGAGACCCTCCTATCAAAGGTTATTCTAAGGATCAGTTGAGTGAGTTATGAAGTGACCACCGATACAACCCCTTCGCACACACCAAAGATATCCTTTATACTACCTAATATAATATTATTCAATTATATCAATAAAACTCCCTACGTAGAATTACTGTAAGACTCACCTAAGTAAGACATGAAGAGACTGCCTATACACCCTCTCCAAGCCTACCTAAGCAATACTTAAGGCCACACTAGATAAATACCTTTTGTTTAACATGCCTTTAACTTAAGTCACTAAGTTCATCAAACCATTTAAGAGACATTCAACAGTTATGTACTTTCACATAATGGTCTTGGAGAAGACCTAAGGAACCTATATACTAACATCTTCCACGCCTATTTGTGCAATGTCTAGATACTGTCCCATTCTACTACCTACATTTCGTAGAACATCTCCACCACTAACATGCATCCCACATGATGAGAATAGGAAATAACTGACATAGACCATACTAGGTAGGCATGGAATTCAGAGTCAATACTACTTCGATAGAGGGTGTTCAACTTGCCAGTGGTAGAACTAGGATATATCCCATGTAGGCACATAATTAAGAAATATCAATGGTTTCTTTTTATCTAGTCTCCTCTAAACTAAAAACACTCCCCAAGCATACACACTCCGTGCTAGCATTTGTTTTCATAGAGTAATTCAATTAAGGGCATCTGAAGAGGTACAATATAGTAGTCATAACCAAATCATAATACACCTTACCAAAGAGGGTCCACTAGGTCTGCCTTACAATGGTTACTAAGATAACTCAATGACTTTCCTAAGGATAATCTCATGTCATTTCATCCAACATTCACCATTCAAATAAGAAGGATACTATTACGACTTTCAACTTCAAGGATATCATAACCTTATATCTAGGTTGAAGGTTCCACATAAATGACCCTCTTCTCTATGTTCAAGGTCATATTTCCATTGCACATATGCATACTTGACAAAGATGATTTATCCTACTTACCCAAGAGTCATATCCATATTCTTTATGTATCAAGTAAGGGACATAGGTTTACCGAAACAAGACACAAATACTTCATATCATCACATATAGCATAATATTTAAGAAGCGCATAAGAGCAACCAAGTCAACGATAATTCACCCTATTCACTCCTATAAAAACCTTACTATAATCCATCATAAGACTCATATGGACAATCAGGAAGCATTTTACTTCGACATTAAGTATACACACCTAAAGACATCACTATAGTCTGTCACGCTCACTTATAATCAAGTAAGAGAACACATGCTGTGACTTTATACATTTAAATAATCAAAGTCATACTTCACTTAATCAACATCACAATTCCCAAAATGATAATATCACAATTAAATAAAGTAATGCCGACAAGGCAACATTCTTCACAAGTATATCACATAAGCGCCGTCACCATAAGTAGATAATACAAAAAATCACAATTGAAACACCTATTCTATGCATTATATAATAGGTTAGGTCAACATACCACAATTCCAATATCAACATCTCCAATCTATAGCCAATTCAACAAATACAATACACTAAGGCTTTTACCAAAAGCCATAATTACCAATTCAAACCAATACTCAAACTATACAATGATTAAAGAGAATAAAATATGAAATCCATCAATTTTGGAAATCCTACATAAAATTCTATGATGATTCTTTCATAATTCAATAGCCTAAAGTAAAATACACAAGAATTCAATATAATCGAGACATGATAAAATCACCCATAAAATAGTCAAAATAAGGATTTCATAATTATCAGGGGTTCATAGAGTTTTTAACTTAAAATAATCAACTTAAAATCAATTCAATCATAAATCATTGATTGAAAATGTTTTATGCAAGAACCCGTGGCTAGAATTCAATTTAGAAGTTCATGCTTTGAGAAAGTCTTGAAAAACCACTTTGAAATTTGGATCCTTGAAGTGTAATAACTTAAAAATGACTTAGGTGAAACTAGATACTAACATGTTTTAATGAGGTTTTAAGATCCTAAAATGGTTTAGAATGTTTTAATGAGGAAGTGTCTAATGTAATAGGTGAATTGCAAGTCAAACGTCAAGGGATGACCAAGACGTTCGACGACTAGTCACCTATGTGCTTCATGTGTGTTTTATGTGTTTATGATCTTATGAGGTTGTTTTATGAGTTATTATAGTTCTTATAGGCAGTGTGTCAAGTTTCACGAATATTGGAAGTCAAACATCCAAGAACGTTAACGACTTTTGAAAGTTTGCCTTGAAATGACCTTGTGTGTTTTGGCATGTTTCATTGAGTTTTATATGTTCGTTTTGGATGAAACTAATATGGGAGGTCCTAAAGTAATATTCAATCATATTCGCGTTGGAAACTTCTGAGGAAACATCACCAAGGATCAACCAAGGGTCCTTGAGGAAGGACCCATTATTGAGCCAACATCTGTCAACACCAGCCCCAATCGATTGAGACAATCAACGGCCAGTAGGATGGTTGATTCCCCATCGTTGGAATGTGTGAGTCAAGACTTATCATAGGGAGATCAAGATCCCAATGTTCAGTATCAGTCCCAAACGACGGCCAGCCAGGATGATCCGTCTACTAGCTGATGCCCCGTCCGTGAGTTCCGCCGATAATGTACTGTGTCTCCTTCACAGTTCACTGTTAAATGCTAGGGTCAATGGTAAATTAAACCTACATCTAAATAAGAGTTTGTGCGGTTTACTAAGTGTGTTATATGTATTTTAAGAAGTTTTATAAGTCCGAAATGCGTAGATGAGTTAATTTTTCCAAATCAAAACCCCAAGTTTTCTAAGAAATTCTCTAGAACTCTATTGAAGCCGAAACTCAAGGAAGAGCTTGGATTGAAGATTTTATTGGTGATTCCTAATTAATTTCATGGTTTATCTTCATTAAGCTATGGTTTTTGATCTTTGAAACTCTCTTAATAAAGGAGCCCAATATTCAAAGATATTTCTAAAGTTTTCTAAAGATGAACTTGTCCAATTTCGTAATTATCCATGGGTTCTTGCATTAATGAATTTAAACAATTGTATATCGATTGAATTGTTGTTAGTTAGATGATTTTAACACAATTAACCTATGAACACATGTAATTCATGAACCCTAGTTTTTGACTACTTTGTGGTTCACATGATATTGTCTTAATGCTTATAAAATATAGTGTAATTTTCTATGGGCTATTGAATAATATAAGAATTGTATTAAATTGATGTATAGTCTGTCATAGATTTATAAATCTATATTGAATTGACCTATATTCATTGAGTATTATGATTTTTGTATTTAATTGATGATCATGTCCATGGGTAAGGGCTTTTGGTATTGAATTTGATGATTTAGCTATGGATTGAAGTGGTGAGATGGATTGGTGGTATGCTGCCCTAATTATATCTTATTTAATGTAGCTTGTAAATTAAGTTGTGATTCGTGTGGTCCACTGATGATGGTGGTGATATGTGCTTTACTTGTGAATAATGTAACCTTATAAGCGTTACTTTACGCATTATGATAATCATGGCCTTGTCGGCACTACTTGATGTATTATGATGAATTGTGTAGTTGATTTATGTGAAGTATGATCATATCTATCTATATGTGGTTAATGTGAAAGTATGTGTTCTTCTATTGATGTTCTTAGGTGATCATGTTAGACTATGACTATGTCCTTATTTGTGTAGTCTTATAGTTGATGCATGATTCTTCCTACTTGACTATATAAGTATATGATGGTTATATTGATGTTTTTATAGTAGTTTATACGGTGACTTATAGATGATAATGTATATTCCAATGTGCTTCTAAAATTATATGCTATATGTGATAAAGTGAAGTATTGGTATGTCTTGTGTGGTAGACTTGTGTCCTTTACTTCATAGATGCATGATATGAGATGTCCTGAATTAGGATGCTTAAGCCTCTTAGTCTTGTATGTATGAATTATATGATACCTTGGATGTTTCTAAGAATGTCCTTCATTTGAAACCTTCAACCTTGTGGTAAGGTTATGATCCTTGATGTCGAATGTCGTAATGATATCCTTCTTGTATGAATGGTGGACATAAAGTTGGTTGGCTGGAATGGCATGAAATATTCCTTAGGAAATTCATTAACTATCCTCTTTGCTATGAAAGGCAGCCCTAGGGAACCTCTTTGGTAGGGTGAATGCGATTGGGTTATGAACTAGATATGGAACCTCTTCATGTGATCCTTAATGTGAATTACTCTATGAGAACAAAAGTCTAGCACAGAGTGACTATGGTAAGGGATGTAGCTCTAGTTAAGAATGAGTTTAGAGTGCAAAGAATCCCTTCATATTCTTTAATCATGTGCCTACATGGGATGTGTCCATGTTCTACAATTGGCAAGTGGAACAGCCTCCATCAAAGTAGGTTACAACTCTAGATCCATGCTTTGAGACCATGGTTTATGTAGGTTATTGCCTATTCTCATCATATCGGATACCTACTAGTATTGGAGAAGTTCTATCATGTTTAGGTGGTGGTATGCCACGCTATCTAGACATTGCACAATAGGCTTTGAAGTTTTTAGTGAGTGAGTCGCTAGATCTTGTCAAAGACCATTACAGGAATGTTCTTATGTGATGAATGTCTCTTAAATGAACTAATGAATGTAATGACTTAATTTAGGGAGCATGTTAAATGAATAAGTACTTACCTATAGTAGTTAAGGGTCTACTAGTTAAGGTGTGAAAGGGGCATAGGAATGGTAACTTCATACGTTACCTAGATAAGTCTTAAGAATGACTCTAGTTAGGAAAGTTGGTTGATTAAGTAGACATGATCCAAATTTACATAGTCTCAAGGATTACATAGGTAATTTTGAAGAGGTCAAGTATGGACATTCTCTTCTTGATATACTTAAGTAAGTCATTTGATAACCTTTGAGGGGAGAATGTCATATTATATGTATGTATTGTATTAAGTGAGAATTTTGTTATCCTAGCTAATCTAAAGGATATCTTATGTCTGTGTAAAGGGATTGCATAGATAGCCTCTTCAAAACTCACTAAAGTAAACCTTAGAATCACCTTTGGTAAGGATCTCATTTCTATGTGTTTGGTGTATTGTAAGTGTGTATTTCTCATTATAGGTAATCTTAAGGATCGTTTAGGTGTGCCTAGAGAGGGTGTATGTGCGATCTCTCTTTGTCTTACTTAAGTGAGTCTTAGGATAGCTTTTCTTGAGAAGGATGCATGACTAGTAAGTTCATTGTAATGTTGGAATTTGTTCACTGAATTTTAAAATAGTTCACTGTAATATTTGATAATTTACAGTGACATTCCTTAAAAGGTGAAACAAATGGAGCGTTATCTTATGTGTTTCTAATGTGTTGAATGTTTTTCTTATGCTTATGCTATGATGTTTTAATCAAAAAGAGCATATTTAATTAAATGTTTGTTACCATGATTTTTATGCATTATGCCATACTTAGTACATGTATTTCTACTAAATCCATGCTTTTATCTCCCTCTAAAGTGATTCATAGGTGAAGGTGCTTTTGGGAGCAAAGCTTGGATTATAGGATATTTCAAGAATGTTGAAGTATGTCCTCATTTGACTCGGGGGCATAGTTGTCTTTGATTTCTTTATTGAAGTATTGTAATAGACTACACTATGTTTAAATCATTATAATCCATTGTATTGTATTGTATCGTTACTATACCGACAATGTTAGTTTTCATTGTTACTTAAAACGTATTATACAGTATTGTTAAATTTCGTTGTTATGTAACAATGAAAACCCCTATTTCATGGAACAACCAATTTGGTGTGTTCCCATTATTACACAATATCTTTTTCAAATTATATCTTTACATAACATTTCAAAATACTATTTTACCCTTTACCTTAATTATTTAAACCTAGTCAAACCTCCTACCCTAAAATAATTAAGGATAATTAAGTAAATTTATAAATTACAAGACAATACGATACAATCAAATCAAATAAATAAAATAATACTGAACAACAAAAAACAATACAATCTAACTAAACATTGTATATGCCATATAATATAGTACAATAGAGTACAATACATTATGAAACAAAGGGTAACATTTATCCAAACAAAGTGTTAGTAGTACTATATTGTCGATTGTATGGGCCGTGTCCCAAGTTTATTTAAAGTCTAAGATTTGATTACATGAGAGTTAGTATTTCCTATGGTTCTTATATGAAGAGATTTTTAAAGGCTATTCAAATGTTGTGAAAAGTTTTAATTCCGCACTACTTTTCATATATGTATATTTGATGAACGATACAAAAGGGATTGCACAATACCTCTGATAGGTCAAGTACGCTGCACATCGATCCAAGAGTGCCCTAGCTCCTACCGTGTGCTCTCGGATCATTACAAATGTGGTTTCAGAGCATAGGTTATGAAAGATGTATTAGGAAACCAAAAGTCTCATAAAGTCACGTCTAGTAGAGTCTTGACCATTAGTGTGAGTGGCGACACATCTATGGGCGAATGGCTATTGGATGATAGATTTTCCCTTATTTTCTACTCTTATGTCGTGCCATAGAGTAAAATTTATGTGTATTCTTTTCTTATGGTTTTCCTTGTTTTATAGGAGATGAATACGAGGAAGACACCGACTAGGAGAGTTGAGGAGAATGATGTGAATAAGGATATTGCTCCTCAAGTTGATAAAGTTGAGCAAGTTCCTCAAGGTGATCAAGTCGCTATTGTGGGTCGAGGTAATGAGGCTCCGGTGGTTCCCCCGGAAATGACTAATGGAAAGATTAGAGAGGGTGTACTTATTTTAGCCCGAGCAATGACTACCTATGCGAATAGGGGTATTGAGCTAGAGTGAATGGTTTGGAGAGAAGTACGACATCTATATTGAGAGATTTTGTGAGGACGAATCCTCCTATCAATCTTAGATCTAAGGTGGGAGAGGATCCCCACGAGTTCCAAAATGGTGGGTATAAGGTGTTGAGTTCCATGGGGGTGACTTCTATGGAGGAGGCAGAGTAAGCTTCGTATCAATTGATGGAGGTTACTCAAGTGTGGCAAACCCAATGGAAGGATAATAGGCCAGTTGTTTGGGTCCTATTGAGTGGGAAGAGTTTAAAGAAGCTAGTCTATGAAAGTACTTTTTCCGTGAGTGGAGAGAGGTGAAGGTTGAGGAGTTTAACAATCTCAAGAAAGAAAATATGATTGTTGAGGAATAATCTTTGAAGTTCTCTATGTTGTCTTGCTATGACTCATACTTGGTGTCTAACCCTAGGGATGATATGAGTAGATTTGTAGCGGGGTCGCCGACCTAGAATAAGAAGAATGTCGTACTACCATGCTATATAATTATATGACCGTGTCTAGATTCACGGTTTATGCTCAATCAATTACTGAGTATAAATTTTGTAGGATTAATAGAAACTTGAAGAGAAGTGGGTCAAATGATCAAAGTCAACCTAGGTTCAAGAAGCAGGTTTCAAATCAAGAAGAACCTAGGGGTGCTAAGGTGAAATTTGAGAAAGGAATTGGTTATCAAAATGGCAAGCCTACATGTTCTACTTGTGGAAAGAGGCACTATGGGGAATGAAGTTGTTCTATATATGGTAAGGATGGACACAAAGTGAGCGATTGTTCTACTAGAAATGGTAAGGAAGTTGCTCCTACTAGTCCGAAAGATGATGCTCCAAAGATGAAGCGTTTCTATTCTCATCGAACTGGAGTAGCAAAGTCGAATGAGGTTGATTATTATGATGGTAAGTTCTTATATTTCTCTATTTAGTGTTATGATATCCTTTTGGGGGGGGGGGGTGTATGGTTAATAGATAAGCTGGATGGTCATAGAAGTACGTTGCATGTGCATGGTGTTTAGGAGTCTTGATGGAATTTAATTTCATTCATCCCTTGCATTGTTTATTTCATGAAGTTATGATTATGTTGTTAAGTGTGTATATATGATTTTATCTTGCATATTATCATGTTTCCATCATCAATTTCCTAAAAGTTGCATTTTTTTAAATTTTGGCATAATTCAGTGTAAAGCTGTCTGTTCATTGTAACATTTTAATTTTTTTTACTAATTTATTCTTTGGTTAAAAATTGTTGTAATGTGTGTATAACTGATGTAGATGAGTATGATTGTGAATATATAAGTAGTTTTTGCTATTTTGAATGAAGGATGTGAGTTTTTATGGCATGATGAGTGGTAGAATTTCTTCTAATTTCATGTTGTGTTGTGAATATCTTGATTATGTGAAATTTATGTTTCTAATAAAAAATTTTATTGTATAGGTGTTATGTGGTATGGTTATTATACGATTGTTGAATCTTGATTCTTGGAATAGCTAAAAGAGTTGCAAGAGTCATTCGAGGACGAATATTGTCCAAGTGGGGGAGATTGTATTACCTCTAAAATAACATAGGTGAACAAGAGTTTAACATTCCTATAACGATGGTCTAAGGTTCTAAAATGGTTTATAATGTGGTAATGAGGCAGGGTATAAAGTAATAGGTGAATTTGAAGTGAAACGTCACGGGACGACCAAGACGTTCGACGACTAGTCACCGATGCGCTTTATGTCTATTTTATGTGTTTATGAGTGTATTATGAGTGTATGAGGTCCTTATATGAGTTATTATAGTTTTTATAGGCGGTATGTCAAGTTTCAGGATGTTTGTAGGTGAAACGTCTAAGAACGTTTATGACTTTCGAAAGTTTGCCTTGAAACGACCTTGTGTGTCTTGGCATGTTTCATCTAGTTTTATGTGTCGGAAGAAATTGATATGGGAGGTACTAAAATATCACAAGATCATATTCTAGTTGGTAACGTCTGTGCAAACATCCCCAAGAACCAACCAAGGGTCCTTGAGGAAGGATCCATCATTGAGCCAAATGGTGTCAAGACCAGCCCCAATCGACTGAGGCAATCGTCGGCCAGTTTGCTGTTGCACCCCCCGTTGTTGGAAGGCGTGGGTCAATACTCACCCTAGGTAGATCAATATCCCAACGGCGAGTCTCAGTCCAAAAAGACGGCCAACTAGGATGGTCCGTCTACTAGCTGACGCCCTATCTGTGAGCATCTTTGATAGTGAACTATCTCTTGCGTAGTTCACTGTTAAACTCAAGAGATAGTTACCTATGTACAAGTAAGAGTTTTCGAAGGGTATTCTAGGTATTTTAAGAGGGTTTATAAGTCCTAATATCCTAGATGTTAAGTCTTCCAAATCAAAACCCCAAATTCCCTAAGAAATTCTCTAGAACCTCATTGAAGCCAAAACACAAGGAAGAGCTTGGATTGAAAATTTGATGGTGGTTCTTCATCAATTTTGTGGTTTATCTTCATGAATTATGGTTTTTGATCCTTGAAACTCTATTCGTCAAGGAGCCCAATATTCAAAGAGATTTCTAAAGTTTTCTGAAGATAAACTTGTCCAATTTTGTAATCTATCCACGGGTTCTTGCATTAGTGGTTTTAAATCATTATATATTGGTTGAATTTTTTTAATTAGATGATTTTAACACCATTAACCTATGAAACCATGAAATTCATGAACCCTAGTTTTGAATACTTTGTGGTTGACTTGATATCGTCTTATTGCTTATAAATTCTAGTGTACTTTTCTATGGGCTATTGAATGTTCTAAGAATAGTATTAAACTAATTTATAAGCTGTCATAGATTGATAAGTCTATATTGAGTTTACCTAGATCATTGAGTATTATGAATTTTGTATTGAATTGATTATCATGGCCATGAGTAAGGGCTTTTGATATTGAATTGGATTATATAGCTATGGATTGAAGTAGTGAGAATGTATTTGTGGTACGCTTCCCTAATTCTCATTATTTTACATAATATAGCTTTTGAATTATGATGTGATTGACGTATGGTGGCGGTTCTATGTGCTTTACTTGTGATTGATGTGGCCTTCTCGGCGTTACTTTATGCATTATGATAATCATGGCCTTGTCGGGACTACTTTGTGTATTATGAAGAATTATGTAGTTATTTTATGTGAAGTATGATCATATCTATATACATGTGGTTAATGTGGAAGTATGTTTTCTTCTATTGATGTTATTCGGTGATCATGTTAGAATATGACTATGTCGATATGGGTGTAGTCTTAAAGTTGATGCATGATTCTTTCTACTTGACTATATTGAGTCTATGATGGTTATATTGATGATGTTATAGTAGTGTATAGGGTGAGTTATAGATGATGATGATTATTTCTATGTGCTTCTAGAATGATATACTTTATGTGATAAACTGTAGTATTGGTCTGTCTTGTGTGGTAGACTTGATAAATGCATGAATTTTAATATGAGATGTCTTTAATTAGGAAGCTAAAGCCTCTTAGTCTTTTATGTATGAATTAAATGAGACCTTGATTGTTGCTAAAAAGGTCATTTATGTGGAACCTTAAACCTAGTGGTAAGGTTATGATCCTTGAAGTCAAAAATCTTAATGGTATCCTTCTTGTATAAATGGTAAACCTAAGGTTAGTTGGCTGGAACGGAATGAAATCGTCCTTAGGAAAGTCATTAACCAATCCTCTTCACAATTGAAAGGCATCCCTAGGGGACCTCTTTGGTAGGGTGAATGTGATTGGGTTGTGAACTAGATATGGAACTTCTTCATGTGATCTTTAATGGGAATTACTCTATGAGAACAAAGGCTAGCACCGAATGAGTATGGTAAGAGAAGTAGCTCTAGTTAAGAATGATGATAGAGTGAAAATAAACCCTTCATATTCCTCAACCATATGCCTACATCGGATGTGGCCAAGTTCTTCAATTGGCAAGTAGAACACCCTCCATCGGAGTAGGTTACAACTCTGGATCCATGCTTTGATACCATGGTTTATGTAGGTTATTGCCTATTCGCATCATATGAGATACTTACTAGTATTGGAGAAGTTCTATCATGTTTAGGTGGTGTTAGGCGACGCTATCTAGACATTGCTTAGTAGGGTTTGAAGATGTTAGTGAGTGAGTCGCTAGATCTTTTCAAAGACCATTACAGGAATGTTCTTATGTGATAAATGTCTCTTAAATGAACTAATGAATGTAATGACTTAAGTTAGGAAGCATGTTAAATGAATAAGTACTTACCTATAGTATTTATGGGTCTACTAGTTAAGGTGTGAAAGGGGAATAGTAATGATCACTTCATACGTTACCGAGATAAGTCTTAAGAATGACTCTAGTTAGGAAAGTTGGTTGATTAAGTAGACATGATCCAAATTTACATAGTCTCAAGGATTACAAAGGTAATTTTGAAGAGGTCAAGTATGGACATTCTCTTCTTGATATACTTAAGTAAGTCATTTGATAACCTTTGGGAGGAGAATGTCATATTATATGTATGTATTGTATTAAGTGAGAATTATATTATCCTAGGTAATCTAAATGATCTCTTAAGTATGTGTGAAGGGATTGCATGGATAGCCTCTTCAAAACTCACTAAAGTGAACCTTAGAATCACCTTTGGTAAGGATCTCATTATTATGTGTTTGGTGTATTGTAAGTGTGTATATCTCATTATAAGTGATCGTTTAGGTGTGCCTAGAGAGGGTGTATGTGCGATCTCTCTTTGTATTACTTAAGTGCGTCTTAGGATAGCTTTTCTTGAGAAGGATGCATGACTAGTAAGTTCACTGTAATGTTGGAATTTGTTCACTGAATTTTAAAATAGTTCACAGTAATATTTGATAATTTACAGTAACATTCCTTAAAATGTGAATAAATGTTTAAGCGTCATCTTATGTGTTTCTAATGTGTTTAATATTTTTCTTATGCTTATGCTATGATGTATTAATCAAAAAGAGCATATTTCATTAAATGTCCGTTACCATGATTTTTATGCATTATGCCATACTTAGTACATGTATTTCTACTAATTCCATGCTTTTATGTATCTCTAAAGTGATTCATAGGTGAAGGTTCTTTTGGGAGCGAAGCTTGGATTATAGGATATTTCAAGAATGTTGAAGTATGTACTCATTTGACTCGAGGGCATAGATGTCTTTGATTTCTTTATTGAAGTATTGTAATAGACTACACTATGTTTAAATCATTATTATCCATTGTATTGTATTGTATCGTTACTATACCTACAGTGTTTGTTTTCATTGTTACTTAAAATGTATTATACTGTATTGTTAAATTTCGTTGTTATGTAACAATGAAAACCCCTATTTTATGGAACAACCAATTTGGTGTGTTCCCATTATTACACAATATCTTTTTCAAATTATATCTTTACATAACATTTCAAAAATACTATTTCACCCTTTACCTTAATTATTTAAACCTAGTCAAACCTCCTACCCTAATATAATTAAGGATAATTAAGTAAATTTATAAATTACAAGACAGTATGATACAATCAAATCAAATAATTAAAATAATACTGAACAACAACAAACAACACAATCTAACTCAACATTGTATATAGCATATAATATAGTACAATAGAGTACAATACAATACAATACATTATGAAACAATGTGTAACAATGATCCAAACAAAGTGTTAGTAGTACTATATTGTCGATTATATGGGCCGTGTCCCAAGTTTATTTTTAGTCTAAGATTTGATGACATGAGACTTAGTATTTCCTATGGTTCTTATATGAAGAAATTTTTAAAGGCTATTCAAATGTTGTGAAAAATTTTAATTCCGCACTACTTTTCATATATGTATATGAGATGAACGGTACAAAAGGGATTGTAAAATACCTCTGATAGGTCAAGTACGCTGCGCATTGATCCAAGAGTGCCCTAGCTCCTAGGGTGTGCTCTCGGATCATTACAAATGTGGTTTCAGAGCATAGGTTATGAAAGATGTATTAGGAAACCAAAAGTCTCATAAAGTCAAGTCTAGTAGAGTCATGACCATTAGTGTGAGTCGCGACACATCTATGGGCGAAAGGCTATAGGTTGATAGATTTTCCCTTATTTTCTACTCTTATGTCGTGCAATAGAGTAAAATTTATGAGTATTCTTTTCTTATGGTTTTCCTTGTGTTATAGGAAATGAATACGAGGAAGACACCGACTAGGAGAGTTGAGGAGAATTATGTGAATGAGGATATTGCTCCTCAAGTCGAGCAAGTTGAGCAAGTTCCTCAAGATGATCAAGTCCCTATTGTGGGTGGAGTTAATGAGGCTCCGGTGGCTCCCCCGGAAATGACGAATGGAGAGATTAGAGAGGCTGTACTTATTTTGGCCCGAGCAATGACTACCTATGCGAACAGGGATATTGAGACTAGAGTGAATGTTTTGGAGAGAACTACTATATCTATATTGAGAGATTTTGTGAGGATGAATCCTCCTATCAATCTTAGATCTAAGGTGGGAGAGGATCCCCACGAGTTCGAAAATGGTGGGTATAAGGTGTTGAGTTCCATGGGGGTGACTTCTATGAAGGAGGCAGAGTAAACTTCGTATCAATTGATGGAGGTTACTCAAGTGTGGCAAACCCAATGGAAGGATAATAGGCCAGTTGTTTGGGTCCTATAGAGTGGGAAGAGTTTAAAGAAGCTTTTCTAGGAAAGTGCTTTTTCCGTGAGTGGAGAGAGTTGAAGGTTGAGGAGTTTATCAATATCAAGCAAGAAAATATGAATGTTGAGGAATAATCTTTGAAGTTCTCTATGTTTTCTTGCTATGACCCATCCTTAGTGTCTAACCTAGGGATGATATGAGTAGATTTGTAGCGGGGTGGCCGACCTAGAGTGAGAAGAATGTCGTACTACCATGCTACATAATTATATGACCGTATCTAGATTCATGGTTTATGCTCAATCAATTACAGAGTATAAACTTCGTAGGATTAATAGAAACTTGAAGAGAAGTGGGTCAAATTATCAAAGTCAACCTAGGTTCAAGAAGCAGGTTTCAAATCAAGAAGAACCTAGGGGTGCTAAGGTGAAATTTGAGAAAGGAACTGGTTATCAAAATGGCAAGCCTACATGTTCTACTTGTGGAAAGAGGCACTATGGGGAATGAAGTTGTTCTATATATGGTAAGAATGGACACAAAGTGAGCGATTGTCCTACAAGAGATGGTAAGGAAGTTGCTCCTACTAGTCCGAAAGATGATGCTCCAAAGAAGAGGCGTTTCTATTCACTCCGAACTGGAGTAGCAAAGTCAAATGAGGTTGATTATTATGATGGTAAGTTCTTGTGTTTCTCTCTTTAGTGCTATGATATCCTTCTAGGGGAGGGGGGAGTATGGTTAATAGATAAGCTAGATGGTCATAGAAGTACGTTGCATGTGCATGGTTTTTAGGAGTCTTGTTGGAATTGAATTTCATTCATCCCTTGCATTGTTTATTTGATGAAGTTATGATTATGTTGTTAAGTGTGTTTATATGATTTTATCTTGCATATTATTATGTTTCCATCATCATTTTCCTAAAAGTTGCATTTTTTGAAATTTTGGCAAAATTCAGTGTAAAGCTGTCTGTTCATTGTAACATTTTTTTTACTAATTTTTTATTTGGTTAAAAATTGTTGTAATGTGTGTATAACTGATGTACATGAGTATGTTGTAATGTGTGTATAACTGATGTAGATGATACGCTAGTTGAATCTCGATTCTTGGAATAGCTCAAAGAGTTGCAAGAGTCATTCGAGGACGAATATTGTCCAAGTGGGGGAGATTGTATTACCTCTAAAACAACATAGGTGAACTAGAGTCTAACATTTCTATAACGATGGTCTAAGGTTCTAAAATGGTTTATAATGTGGTAATGAGGCAGGGTCTAAAGTAATAGGTGAATTTGAAGTGAAACGTCACGGGACGACCAAGAAGTTCGACGACTAGTCACCGATGCGCTTTATGTCTATTTTATGTGTTTATGAGTGTGTTATGTGTTTATGAGGTCCTTATATGAGTTATTATAGTTTTTACAGGCGGTATGTCAAGTTTCAGGATGTTTGGAGGTGAACCGTCTAAGAAAGTTTATGACGTTCGAAAGTTTGCCTTGAAACGACCTTGTGTGTCTTGGCATGTTTCATCTAGTTTTATGTGTTTGTTTATGATGAAATTAATATGGGAGGTACTAAAATATCACAAGATCATATTCTAGTTGGTAACGTCTGTGCAAACATCCCAAAGAACCAACCAAGGGTCCTTGAGGAAGGATCCATCATTGAGCCAAATGGTGTCAAGACCAGCCCCAATCGACTGAGGCAATCGTCGTCCACTATGCTGTTGCACCCCTCGTTGTTGTAAGGCGTGGGTCCAGACTCAACCTAGGAAGATCAATCTCCCAATGGCGAGTCTCAGTCCATGACGGCCAACTAGGATGTGCCGTCTACTAGCTGATGCCCTGTCTGTGAGCTTCTTTGATGGTGAACTATCTCTTGCGTAGTTCACTGTTAAATTCAAGAGATAGTTACCTATGTACAAGTAAGAGTTTGGTAGTTTTTCGAAGGGTATTCTAGGTATTTTAAGAGGGTTTATAAGTCCTAATATCCTAGATGTTAATTCTTCCAAATCAAAACCCCAAATTCCCTAAGAAATTCTCTAGAACCTCATTGAAGCCAAAACACAAGGAGGAGCTTGGATTGAAAATTTGATGGTGGTTCTTCATCAATTTTGTGGTTTAGCTTCATGAGTTATGGTTTTTTATCCTTGAAACTCTCTTCGTCAAGGAGCCCAATATTCAAAGAGATTTCTAAAGTTTTCTAAAGATAAACTTGTCCAATTTTGTAATTAAATGATTTTAACACCATTAACCTATGAAACCATGAAATTCATGAACCCTAGTTTTCAATACTTTGTGGTTGACTTGATATCGTCTTATTGCTTATAAATTCTAGTGTACTTTTCTATGGGCTATTGAATGCTGTAAGAATTGTATTAAACTAATTTATAAGCTGTCATAGATTGATATGTCTATATTGAGTTTACCTAGATCATTGAGTATTATGAGTTTTGTATTGAATTGATTATCATGGCCATGAGTAAGGGCTTTTGATATTGAATTGGATGATTTAGCTATGGATTGAAGTAGTGAGAATGGATTGGTGGTACGCTTCCCTAATTCTCATTATTTTACATAATATAGCTTTTGAATTATGATGTGATTGTTATGATCCACTTATGGTGGCGGTGCTATGTGCTTTACTTGTGAATGATGTGGCCTTCTCGGCGTTACTTTATGCATTATGATGATCATGGCCTTGTCGGGACTACTTTGTGTATTATGACAAATTGTGTAGTTATTTTATGTGAAGTATGATCATATCTATATACATGTAGTTAATGTGTAAGTATATGTTCTTCTATTGATGTTATTAGGTGATCATGTTAGAATATGACTATGTCGATATGTGTTTAGTATTAAAGTTGATGCATGATTCTTTCTACTTGACTATATTGAGTCTATGATGGTTATATTGATGATGTTATAGTAGTGTATAGGGTGAGTTATAGATGATGATGGTTATTTCTATGTGCTTCTAGAATGATATACTTTATGTGATAAACTAGAGTATTGGTGTGTCTTGTGTGGTAGACTTGATAAATGCATGAATGTTAATATGAGATGTCTTGAATTAGGAAGCTAAAGCCTCTTAGTCTTGTATGTATGAATTAAATGAGACCTTGAACGTTGCTAAAAAGGTCATTTATGTGGAACCTTCAACCTAGTGGTAAGGTTATGATCCTTGAAGTCAAAAATCTTAATGGTATCCTTCTTGTATAAATGGTAAACCTAAGGTTAGTTGGATGGATCGGCATGAAATCGTCCTTAGGAAAGTCATTAACCTATCCTCTTCGCAATTGAAAGACATCCCTAGGGGACCTCTTTGGTAGGGTGAATGTGATTGGGTTGTGAACTAGATATGGAACTTCTTCATGTGATCTTTAATGTTAATTACTCTATGAGAACAAAGGCTAGCACCGAATGAGTATGGTAAGGGAAGTAGCTCTAGTTAAGAATGATGATGGAGTGAAAATAAACCCTTCATATTCCTCAACCATATGCCTACATCGGATGTGGCCAAGTTCTTCAATTGGCAAGTAGAACACCTCCATCGGAGTAGGTTACAACTCTGGATTGCATGGTTTACTACCATGGTCTATGTCATTTATTGTCTATTCTCATCATATGGGATACCTACTAGTATTGGATAAGTTCTATGAAGTGTAGGTGGTGGTATGGGATGCTATCTAGACATCGCACAATAGGCTTTGAAGATGTTAGTGAGTGAGTCCCTAGGTCTTGTACAAGACCATTATTTGAATGTCCTTATGTTATGAATGTCTTTTAAATTAACTATGAATGTAATGACTTAAGATAGGAAGCATGTTAAATAAATAAGTACTTACCTAGAGTAGTTAATTGTTGTCTAGTTGAGGTGTGAAAGGGGCATAGGAGTGGTCACTTCATATCTTACCTGGATAAGTCTTAAGAATGACTCTATTTAGGAAAGTTGGTTGAATAAGTAGACATGATCTAAACTTAGGTAGTCTTAAGGTTATTTAGGTAATCTAGAAGAGGTTAAGTATGTACATTCTCTTCTTGATTTACGTAAGTAAGTGTTTTGATAACCTTTGGGAGGAGAATGTCATATTATATGTATGTTATTGTATTAAGTGAGAATGATCTTATCCTAGGGGATCTAAAGGATCTCTTAAGTGTGTGTGAAGGGATGTATGGGCGGTCTCTTCACAACTCACTCATGTGAACCTTAGAATCACCTTTTGTAGGAGAATCTCATGTTCATATGTTTGGTTTATTGTAAATCTTATTATAGGTGGTCTTAAGGATCGTTTAGGTGTGCCTAGAGAGGGTGTATGGTCGGTCTCTGTTTGTCTTACTCAGGTAAGTCTTAGGATAGGTTTTAGTGAGAAGGATTCATGCTATGTAAGTTCAATGTAAGGTTGGAATTTTTTCATTATGAAGCTTAAAATAGTTCACTGTAATATTTAATAATTCACTGTAACATTCCTTAAAATGTTGAATAAACGTTTGAGTGTTATCTTATGTGTTTTAAAGGTGTTATATGTTGTTCTTATTCTTATACTACGATGTTTTAATAAAAAAGATAATATTTCCATTAAATGTTTGTTATCATGAATTTTATGGATTATGCCATACTTAGTACATGTGTTTATACTAATTATATGCTTTTATCTATCTCTAACTTGAGTCATAGGTGAAGGTGCTTTTTGGAGCGAAACTTGTATTATATGATCTTTTAAGAAAGTTGAAGTATGTCATCATTTGACTAGTGTACGTAGATGTCTTCGATTTCTTTTATTGAAGTATTGTAATAGACTAAGTAGTACTATATTGTCGATTGTATGGGCCGTGCCCCAAGTCTATTTTAAGTCTAAGACTTGATGACATGAGACTTAGTATTTCCTATGGTTTTTATACGAAAGTGATTTTTAAAGAATATTTGAATGTTGTGAAAACTTTTAATTCAACACTACTTTTCATATATGTATATGAGATGAACGATACGAAAGGGCTTGTACAAGATCTCTGAGAGGTCAAGTACGCTGCATCTCGATCCTAGAGTGCCCTAGATCCTAAGGTATGCTCTCGGGTCATGATATGAAAAATTAAAACTCAAGGATGAAAACCATACCTTAATTGATGATAAACCACGAAATTGAAGGAGAATTGATGGAGAATTCAAGCTCCAAGCTCCGACCGTGCTTTAAGCTCCAATGGAGTTCTAGAGAGTTCTTCCTTGGGTTTTTTAGTTTTGATTTTGAATAATGACTTGACATGGGGTTATAGAGTTATAAAGCGCAACCATATTTAGAACATTAGGTGAATTTCCCAAATTAGCCTTGGCTTGGCCAAGACCTTGCAGAAAATTCTGTGGGTCACTATTGATAGTTCCAACAGTTGCACGTTGATCCACCAACGGACCGTTCTGTTGGTCCGTGCTTTTGATCAGAGGATCTTAAAATTGGATATTAATCTCCCTAGACTATGTGCAAAAATACACCCTAAACGACGGGGCGTTGATGGACCTATGATTCGTTGATTGCCCCTCGTTGGTTGGGACTTGTTTTTGACATTTTTGTTCACAAGTTGGGTCTCCTCAAGGACCCTTATGTTGGTCCTTCGGGAGTTTTTCCAGTACGTTTCCAACCCTTCAACAGTCGTACATATGCTAGAAACCTCTCACATAAATTTCAACCAAAATGATCACATAAAACATGAAAAAAAACACTAAGACACACAAGCACGTTTCAAGGCAAAAGTTTGGAGCGTCTTGGATTTTTTTGGACGTTTGACCTCCAAATACCACAATACTTTAGACACTGCCTCATAACACCACAATAAACCATTTTAGGAATTCAGAACCCCATGAGACACGTGTTAGGATCGAGCTTCACCTAATTCGTTTTAGAGGTGTTATATTGAGACTCTCTACCTAAGGTTGCTCTAAGACCCGCTTACGTACGACACAAAGAGACCGCCCGTAAACCCTCTACAAGAACATATAAGTAATCCTAAACGCTACCCTAACTAAGAACCTTTGTATTCAATATAATTTTACTAAGTGAACATTATTCATTAAAGCCATTTAAACATAACTACACATGTACGGGACTTCACATAACGGTTTTGGAGGATCTAGGGAACTCACTCTAGTTATTCAAAGCCTACTCGTGCCATGTGTAGATAGTATCCCATTCCTCTAACAACACATTGTAGAACCCATCCAATACTAGAATGGAAATCCCACATAATGAAAATAGAAATAAACAAACATAGACCACACTAGCAAGGTAAAAAATCCAGTGTCATCAAGAACCCATACAGTGGAAGGTGTTCAACTTTCCAATGGTAGAACTATGATACATACCATGTAGGAACATGGTTAAAGGTTATCAAAAGGCTTCTTTGTACTCTAGACTCATACTCAAGTAGCGCTACTCCCTTAAGAATATCCACTCGGTGCTTTGCCTAGTTCTCATAGAATGAGTTCATTCATATATGTGTATTAGAGAATGTACCATCAGTAAGCCCTACCAACACATAATACCATTACCAAAGATGGTTCCACTAGGTATGCAAACCAAGGTCCATTTGTATAGATCTTCTGACTTCCATAAAGATGGTTTCATGCCGTTCCGGCCAACTTACCTCTAAGTCAATCATTTCACTAAAGAAGGAGGCACCAATTATGTCTACCCTGTAACATCCCTAAAATGAACTAGGTGAAACTAGAGCCTAGCATGTTTCTCATGAGTTAATAAGGTCTTAAAGTTGATAATTATAGTATTTAGAGGCAGTGTTTAAAGTTTGAGAAAGATTTTGGAAGTGAAAAGTCTAAGAATGTCCAAGACGTTTGGAAGTTAGCTTTGAGACGCGCATGCGTGTTCTAGTGTGCCTTTGCATGCTTTATGTGTTGTTTGGAGTTTAATTTGGTCAGAGAGGTTCCTAACATCTAGGAGAGCGGTTTAAGGGTGGAATGTTCGGGCATGACTCCCCAAGGACCGCGTTAAGGATCCTTGAAGAGGGCCCAAACCTTGGGTTAACAAGCTGCCCAAGGAAGCAACAATTGCACATAGAGAAAACAAGTCCGCTTCGGAGACTTGGTTCATTAAGGTCCAAATTTTTGTCCGCTTCATGGTACACAATGCGGATTCCACTGTCTCAAAATCTACTTTTGAAAAATCTTGCGTAGCAGCTCCACATCGCGGACTTGTTTCCCGATGATATTTCTTAAAATTTAAGTTAAGTTTGACTTGTCTAACAAGGTCAAATTAATGTGGGAGTATTTTTGTACTTTTCGAGTCGGTTAGTGTAACAACCTGAATCTAGACCCCAGATGAGACTTGCGTCATTGACCTCTCAGAGGTCGCAGACAAGCTTACATACGTCATCGCAATTTCATCTGGGTTAATTTTTTTTTTACTTAACATTCTTATAAGACATTCTACATAAACTCATAAACTTTCACAATCAAACCATCTAATATTAAGATCATAAAATGAAAGAAATAGACCCATACTGTATTAAGTGTATACTTTCCAAAATGGCACCAATACAATGTCTGAAATAAGATGAGTAAGAAACGCTAGTGGAACATACTCCACTAACTCAAACCTATAACTAAGCTAGAATATAATGGGAAAGTGTCCTCAAAAGCATGAGGGCCTACCAAATCCGGATGAATGCTCCATGTCCGGATAGCTTCAGCATCGACCTGTAAGCTCTAACGTCCATCTGTGCCTGCACCTAAAAATGTAGAGTTGCATGGGATTAGTACAAACTTGTACTAAGTATGTGTATATGAAAGTACACACCAAGGACATGCATGATTAGGAAGATCTCTTTCCTATCGATATGAATTATGGAACGTCAAGTCAGTGGACTTGCTAAATTTGGATTAGGAAAGTCATGCCATGAGAGTAACATGCATCATCATAATTATTATTTTGCAAGCAGCGCATAACATATTATACATATCATATCACGTAGTTCATATCATTCATTCATATGCCATGAGACCTTTGAATCATGGAATTGATATTAGGACTTCCCAAAATGGGGGCTCAACATATGGGACCTCAACTATTGATCCTTCTTTAGAAAACAAAGAGTCTGCTTCATTAATTCATACGTACTTCATTTTCATTCTTTCATATACTAGTGATACCCCCAGTCATACCTAGGATGTAGTTTAAGACTCATCGAGTTCGCTGTGCAATGACTGAAAAATAACCTAGTGTTATTACTTAAGTCTAGCTCACCTCTTGATAATCCTATCCAAATACCTTTGGTATCGTTCAATTAACTATGTGCATTCATTGAGGCTGGTCTCATTATTTCTTTGGGAACTTTAACCTTAACCGACATACATCATGTGATCATCGTGAAATCCAGTGTGTAATCCCCACATCGAAAAGAGGTGGAATCACCGGCCAAACTGAACCAAAACATGTTAGCTTATCTAGGGAATTGAACCCTGCTAGATCCGTATATTGGCAGTATACGTTCAAAGACTAGGAGATATAGGGAGACCCATAGCCGGCATGCCGGACAGTCTCATCTAATAAGAGTTACGTGAACCTCCACCCTTCTTGAAGGAAGGCATCACCGCTCATAGCTATCCTATCGGTTCTCAGTAAGATGTTCATTACATTCAACTCATACATCATGGAAGCTGGCTTCTAGAATGAGGACATCATAGCTCATTGTATGATTTCTCATCTCACCATTAGTATTAAATATGCATTAATTTCAATACTTTCATTAGAGTGTTCATAGAGACTGATCTCTTCATAAGCTTTACACTCTCATAGGTGAGTACGTTTTGGTAAAATTTACTTATGCTCGTTTGAGATTGCTCTCATTTTTCACATTACCCTTTTATAATATTGTCACTTCATTCATTAACTTTATAACATTTGGTTTTCATAATTACTCACTCCTTCACGTGAATGTTCATCTCATCATATGCCAATGCACTCGGCCAATAGTGTGTTTCACACTCTTACTTAACCCTTCTAGGGTTACATAATTTTATCGCATACATCTTAGGATCACTTAACTTTAAATTTATCCTAGACTTATGAGTCCACACATACTAGCCATGAGGCTTCATTCATTGATTTTTCTAAGTGATTCATGTTTACCCAAGATTATGTGGTACAAGACATGCATTTTGTAGATATGCCAAGATATTGACTTCGATTTTTAGAGGCAGAATTCATTAAATATTTAATTACGTATGACTTATGTTTCAATACGGGATTGGGCAAGGGAAACCTATTTTGTATCCCTTGGACAACACATAATGTTATTTTAAACTTGATAATTGCATTTTCAGATTTGAGAAACCCTATTTCGATCCCCGTCAACCCCATAATATTTCCTTTCTTTTTCTCCTTTCTTTTTGCGTTTAAGTCAAGGAGGTTGTGTGTTAAATTCCCAATGATCTCACATTTTAAAAAAAAATTAGACGAATTTCATTTTTTAAAAAACTAGGCGCGACTAGAATTTCCAGCGGGCTGGAAATTTAGTCTCGTCCAATCCATTTTTGTCTTGATCTTTTGTTCATTTTATTATAGCTTTCATGTAATGATGTCTTGGGTTCAATCCTTAGTGATTTCACTTATTTTACATTAATTTTTCATTTCATTTTTGTACCACTTTGTTTGGCCGAACCCAATCTACCAAATGCTGGAAATTTGTTCACTATTTTCAGCTTCTTTTTATCATCATTTATACGTTAATTCTTAAGGCATTTCGTGGATCATTTGGTGCATCTTTAAGCGTAATCTTTTTATGATTATATTCAGCAAAGAATTACCATTACATCCAGAAACATTACACTACTTTTACACCTCATGATTTGCACAAACATTCTCACATAAAATTCAACCATAAAAAAATTTCATTTTTCACATACTTTCGGTTAACATAACTTAACATGCTTGCAATTCCAAAACACATAATCATGAACACAGTATCACGAAAGTCACACTTCATAATTAAACTACCAGCAAACATACCAACAACATGATCTCTAACCTAGTTCACATTGAGATCAAAGTGATACTAGGGATAAGGAATTCGACCAGAACGGGAACAACCCTTGTTCCAATATTCGTTGAATTCATAGGAAAGAAAAGTCCATTGGAGAGAAAATTCTAGGAGAGAAACCCATACCTTATTTAAATGTTGTTCAACCCACGACTTTCTGCCCAAAAACCTTTTCCAAACTCACGTCCAAATCCCGAAACATCAAAACAAACCCGACAAAACTTTGCTTTACGTTTTTGGTTTGTTTGTTTGGTTATATTTTTTCGTGTAAGTTCTTAATGTGTGAAGAACTTTTGTAGCTTTTCTTTTCTTGTGTTTTGGTTTGCCAGAGAGAACGTGAAATAAAGAGAGAGAGAGGCAGATCATGAGAGTTGATGAAACGTGAAAAAGAGAAAGGTTCCTTAGGATTAGGATTCTAGTTGAGGCTTTGTCAAAATAAGGTTTGTTCAAATGTTAAAATCTGTTTTTTTAATTATTTGTTAAATTACCACAATAACCTTACAAAAATTAGATTATGAACCTCAATTTAATCGACGTGAATGTTGTTTCCGTTGAGGTTCGAACCCGTGACGTCCCCATCGCGAAAACGGGTCCCTCCCGGTCGACCCGACCCAAGACGCCCCATTAATTAATTAATTAATAATAATTTTCCTTTTTCCTAAATCAGCATTAAAATATTATTTAATTAAATTTATTCACCAATTTAAATAATAAAGTTAAATCATTACTCCCACCTAGGTTCGAACTCGGGTGGAGCAAGATTTTGCTCAAAGGCCAATTTCGTCCCTTTGTACCCAAAATGCCCATTAATTTTATTAACTAAATAATTAATTACATATTTAGGGTAATTACGATACTACCCTTAGCCTGGAAAAAAACCATTTTACCCCTAAACTCTCCAAACTAAAGATTTTTCTGTTTTTTAAGTCTGGTAAAGACTCATCCGAGTAAATCTTCATATTCGGAAGCCCTACATGGCTGGAACAAACCTTTCCTAGCTCAAGTAACTCCCCAAGTTAATTGGCTTGGCTGTTGCAAAGGTTCAGAGGTCTGGTTCTACGCGCATCAATCCGTGTGAACCCGATCTTATCGTAGGCATTCTAGATACATCACGCATTATTTAACATACCCATTTTTAGGGTTGTTACATTATCCCCCCCTTAGGAACATTTGTCCCTGAATGACACTTCTTATAACCTAGAACAATATCATTCATATCATAACATAACCACTACGCACAGTCAAGCAGTAACAACAAAGAATGAAGAGATATGAAAACTTCGACTTAAGAGTAGGACGTCTAACCTCATACAACTATTGGGCAATCCTTGTATACTCTACAAGTTCTTTCATTTTTTCCTAAAGGTGTACTAACAACTATTGTATCATGCAAAACATGAGGCAATATTTCAAAAGTGAGAACAAGCAAAGGAGTTAAAAAGGAAAGCGTAGACCCTGGATCAAGTAAGGCCGAAATAGAAGTCAAGAAGACTTGCAGCCTACCTATGACCACATCAGCGGACTTCTCCTGTTCCTCCCTGCCTTTCAGGGCGTAGAACCTGTTCCTCTTAGGAGGCTCGGCAATTGCTGCACCTTGTGGATTAGGCCTAGGCTGAGCATTACCTCCAACCAATCCCCTGTTCTGTGGGCAGTCTTTGACCATGTGCTCGTTCTTTCCGTAACCGAAGCAGGCATTAGTGCCGTGTGTACACTCTCAACTGTGATCATGGCCACACTTGGCATACTCCTTTTTGGGATGCTGCACATCACCTCCATTGCGCTTCTCGAGCTCGGGTCTGCCTTCTCTAGGTGCTGCACTCGTCCGAAAGTTAGACTTCCCTGAACTCTGATGGCCATTTTTAAAACTGGGCTGCTCACGGACACCGAAGTTGTTCCTATTGGCACTATTGCTAGGACTTTTTTGATAATAAGGCTTAAGCTTCCTAGCATCATAGACGCCCCTCTTATTTCGGTTGTCCTCTACCTGCTTGACATGAACCATCAGCCTGGAGAGGTCCATGTTATCGTGGAGCATCGCAGCCTGACACTCCTCCTCCAGATCTCCGGTGATTCATGTGAGGAACCTGTTTATCTCATCCCTGGTTTTAGACACAAGGGAAGGGACATACATGGACATTTTAACAAACTTCAGGGAATACTCCCTGACTGTCATAGATTCCTGTTTAAGGCTGATAAATTCCTCAACCTTGGTCTCCCTCATCTTCCTGGGGAAGAATATCTGCAGGAAGGCTGTCTTAAACAACTCCCTAGTGATCGAAATTCCTCCCAAAGCTTCTCTATCCTGCCACATCTTGCACCAAGACTGTGCAACATCCTTGAGCTGATAGGAAGCCAACTCAGCCTTCTCAATATCATTGGCCCCCATGGCCACTAAGAACTTATATACCTCATCCATAAACTCCCGGGGTTCCTCTGAAGTCTTGGACCTTTTGAAAATCGGAGGATTCATCCTCGTAAAATCACGTAGTCTGTCTGCCATGCTACGTACGGGTGGGTTCTCCCACTGAACATCATGTATGTTGGCCTAGGACATCATAGCGTGGGCATGCATAGTGAATTCTTGAGCCATCTGAGCCAGAGCAGTCCGCACCTATGCATCAGCCAACCCAGTTGGATTAACTGGCATGGCCAGTCATTCAGCTGGAGCCTAGGGTGGAACTTGGTTACCTCCAACAGCTGCTCCTCCTCTCCCCTGACCAGCGTTCCTTCTAGTGTTCATTTTCTAAATAGAAATAAGAATTAATGTTAGACACGCTCATGACACCAAGAAATCAGACATTAGCAAGAGGCACGATAAGATCAGAGGAAGGAGATTTTTCCTACGCATCATGTAGTCTCTAATTCAGGATAGTGGTTCATTTCACTACCATGAGTTAGAAACTAGTCGATGTGGTTGATGTGAACTTATTATCCTCGGAATTTTACCAAGGGATCTAATACAAACTTTTTCATAACCGAAATTTAGACCGCAGATGACACAGATGTCGGTTACCTCTCGGAGGTTGCAGACAAGCCTACATACGTCATCATTACTTCACCAAGGTTAATTTTAGCGGAAAATTTGATGTTTTTGTTACTTAACATTATTATAAGACATTCTACTTAAAATAATATAAGTTCACAATCAACTATATAATATTAAGATTAGCAAATGAAAGAAATATTCCCATACTGCATTAAGTGAATACTTGCCAAAATGGCATAGATACAATGTCTGAAATAAGATGAGAAAGAAACGCTAGTGGAACATACTCCACTAACTCAAACCTATATCTAAGGGAGAATATAAGGGGAAAGTGTCGTCGAAAGCATGAGGGCCTACCAAATTTTAATGAATGCTCCACGTCCGAATAGCTTCAGCGTCGACCTGTAAGCTTTAACGTCCACCTGTTCCTGCACCTAAAATGTAGAGTTGTATGGGATTAGTACACACTTGTACTAAGTATGGGTATATGCAAGCACACACAAAGGAAATGCATGATTAATCAGAGCTCTTTCCTATCGATATGAATTATGGAAAGTCAAGTCAGTGGACTTGCAAAATTTTGATTGGGAAAGTCATGCCATGAGAATAACATGCATCATTATACTTATCGTTTTGCAAGAAACATATAACATATTACAAATATCATATCAATAGTTCATATCATTCTTTCATATGCCATGAGACCTTGGAATCATTGAATTGACATTAGGACTTCCCAAAACGAGGGCTCAACATATGGGACCTCAACTAGGGAGCCTTCTTCAGCAAACACAGAGTTTGCTTCATTCATTCATACATACTTCATTTTCATTCTTTAATATACTAGTGCAACAACCAGATATACCTAGGATTTAGTTTATGACTCTCATCGAGTTTGCTGTGCAATGACCAAGAAAAACCTAGTGTGATTACTTATGTCTACTTCACCTCTTGATTTTCCGATCCAAACACCTTTGGTATCGTTTATTTCATTACGTGCATTAATTGAGGCTGTCCTCTTTCTTTCTTTGGGAACTTTAACCTTAAACTACATTAATCATGTGAGCATCATGAAATCTAGTGTGTAATCCCCACATCGAAAAGAGGTGGAATCACCGGCCAACGTGCACCAAAACATATTAGTGTATCTAGGGAATTGAACCCTGCTAGATCCCTATATTGACAGTATAATTTCAAAGACTTGGAGGTATAAGGAGACCCATACCCGGCATGCCGGAAAGTCTAATCTTACGAGAGTTACGTGAACCTCCACCCTTCTTGAAGGAAGGCATCACCACTCATAGCTATTTTATCGGTTCTAAGTAAAATGTTCCATTACATTAAACTCATACATCATGGAAGCATGCTTCTAAAATGAGGACATCATATCTCATTAGATGATTTCTCATATCACAATTAGTACTCAATATGCATTAACTTCAATACTTTCATTAGAGTGTTCATAGAGACTGATCTCTTCATAAGCTTTACACTATCATAGGTGAGTACGTTTTGGTAACATTTACTTAGGCTAATTTGAGATTAATATCATCTTTAACATTAGCCTCTTATCATATTGTCACCTTATTCATTACCTTTAACACATTTTCTTTTCATAATTACTCATCCGTTCACGTGAATGTTGATTTCATCATATGCCAATGCACTTGGCAATTAGTGTGTTTTACACTCTTACTTAATCCTTCTAGGGTTACATGATTTTATCACATACATATTAGGCTCACTTACCTTTAAAAGTATGCTAGCCTTATGAGTCCACAGATACAAGCCATGAGGCTTTATTCATAGTTTGACTAAGTTATTCATGTTTACCCAAGATTATGTGGTTCAAGACTTATGCATCATGTAGATATGCCAAGATATTTATTTCGATCTTTGGAGGCAGCATTCATTAAATATTTACTTACATATGACTTATGTGTAAATACGGAATAGGGCAAGGGAACCTGGTTTCAAATCCCTTGGACACACTTACTCTTACATTAAACTTGATAATTGCATTTTTCAGATATGGGGAACCCTAGTACGATCCCCATCAACCCCATTATATTTTCTTTCTTTTTCTCCTCTCCTTTTTCATTTAATTCAAGGAGGTTGTGGGTTCAATCCCTCACAAGCTCATTATTTGTTTTTTAATTTATATCTTAACTTTCTCACCTATCCAAGAGGTTGTGGGTTCAATCCCCATTCTCCACATTTATTTTATCCTTTATTTTTCTCCTAACTCTCTCATTCATTCAAGAGGTTGTGGGTTCAATCTCCACTCACCACATCTATTTTATTTGGCATTTTTCTCATGAAATTTTTATGAAATTTTCATTTGGTGAGGTCATGGATTCTTTCCCCAATAACCTCACATTTTAAAAAAAATTTAAACGAAGTTCATTTTCTTAAAAGTTGGCAGAGACTACAATTTCCAGTAGCCTGGAAATTTAGTCTCTTCCAATCCATTTTTGTCTTAAGCTTTTGTTGATTTGTTTTTTTGTAAATTTCATTTAATGATATCTTGGGTTCAATCCTTAGTGATTTCACTTATTTTAAATTCATTTTTTATTACATTTCGTACTACTTTGTTTGGCCGAACCCAACCTACCAAATGCTGGAAATTTGTTCACTATTTTCAGCTTCTTTTTATCATCATTCATACGTTAATTCTTAAGGCATTTCGTGGATCATTTGGTGCATCTTTAAGTGTAATCTTTTTGTGATTATAGTCAGCAAAGAATTACCATTACATCCAAATAAATTACACCACTTTTACACCTCTTGATTTACACAAAAACATATCATTTTTCACATACTTTCGGTTGACATAACTTAGCATGCTTACAATTCCAAAAACATAATCATGAACACATTATCACAAAAATCACACTTCATATTTAAAATACTAGCACATATACCAACAACATGATCTCTAACCTATTTCACATTGATATCAAAGGGATACTAGGGACAAGGAGTTCGACAAGAACGGGAACAACCCAAGTTTCAAGATTCATTGAATTCATTAGAAAGAAAATTCTCTTGGAGAAAGGAGTCCAGGAGAGAAATCCATACCTGATTTCAACGTTCTCGAACACATGACTTGCTCCCCAAAAACCTTCTCCAAACTCACGTCCAAATCCCAAAACTCTAACACAAACCCGAGGAACTTTGCTTTACGTTTTTGTTAGCTTGTTTGTTTATATTTTTTCATGTAAGTTCTTCAAGTGTGAACTTTTGTAGATTTTCTGTTCTTGTGATGTGTGTAGGAAGAGAGAACGTGAAAGAAACAGAGAGAGAGGTAGATCGTGAGAGTGGATGAAACGTTAAAAAGAGAGAGGTTCCTTAGGATTAGGATTCTAGTTGAGACTTACTCAAATTAAGGTTTGTTAAAATGTTAATATCTGATTTTTTTCGAATTATATGATAAATGACCATAATTCCCTCACAAAAATCAGATTATAAATATCAATTTAGTCCACTTAAATGTTGTTTCCATCGAGGTTTGAACCCGTGCCGTCCCAATAGCGAAAACAGGTCCCTCCGGGTCGACCTGACCTAAATTGCATTAATTAATTAACTAATAATAATAATCTGATTTTTCTTTTTCTTAAGTCAGAATTTAAAGATTATTTCATTAAATTAATTCACCAATTTAAATAATCAAGTTAAATCATTGCTCCCGCCTAGGTTCGAACCCGGGTAGAGCAAGATTTGCTCAAAGGCCAAATTCGACCCTTTATGCCAAAAATGCAACTCCACCTTATTAATTAAATAATTATTAAATATTTTGGGGTAATTAAAATACTACCCTTAGCCTAGAAAACGACCATTTTACCCCTAGATCCTCCAAACTTATGATTTCCCCTTTTTAAGTCCGGTAAAGACTCATACGAGTAAATCTTCATATTCGGGAGCCCTACATGTCTTGACCCAACCTTTATAGCTCAACTAACTCCCCAAAGTAGTTGTCTGCTGTCACAAGGGTTCAGAGGTCTTGTTCTACGCGCATTCTAGATACATTAAACATTACTTAGCATATCCATTTTTAGGGTTGTTACAGTAAGAAACGGGTTTTAAGTCATATTTAACCCTCTCCCAAGTCAAAACACCAATACCCATTAAGAAATCAAAAATCCAAAACCCCGTTGTCTTCCAAATTCTCTCAAACCTCCATTAGAGGGAAAACTCAAGCTCAACCTAGAATGTGAATTCTCAAATGATTTCTTCTCGAAATTGCATGGGTTTTTATTTAATTACAGTATGGTGTTTCATCCTTGCATGGGTTTTCTATATTTTTTATCTATGGGCAGTGACCCAAGATATTTTCGTGTCTAAGATGGCAAAACAAGACTTAGCATTTCCTATGTTTTCTATTGAAGAGATTTTAAGATGATGTTGTGAAAGGTTATAATACCAAACTAATTTTCATATAAGTTTATGAAATGAGTGATGTTTAAGGTCTTGCATGAGACCTTCGAGAGGTCGATTACGTCGTAAATGACTTGAGGATACCATTTCTTGTAGGGTTTACTCTAGAGTCATTACAAACTTAGTATCAAGCATAAGGTTACGAACTACTATTTAGGAATCCAAAAGTCTCACTATAGCCACATCTAATAGAGTCTTATTGATCGGTGTGAGTCGCGAAACATCTATGAATTAGAGGCTATAGGACGATAGAGTTCCACTTTATTCATTATTTTAGTGTCGTTCTATAAAGTTGAGGTTATAAGTGTCTATTCCTAATATCTTTTCTTATCTTTATATGAGATTACTACTAGAATAATGGCCAAAATAATAGTTGAAGAATAAAGAGTGAATGAGCGAGTTCATCTCCAAGTTGAGCAAGTTGAACAAGTTCTCCAAGGTGGACAAGATCGACAAGATGTTCAAGCTTCTCAAGGTGATCAAGTCTCTATTGAGGTTCAAGGGAATGAGGTTCCGATGGTTACCCCGGAAATGACTAATAGGGATATTAGAGAGGCTCTCCTTACCCTAACCCGAGCTATGACAACTCATAAAACTAGAGACATTTGACCTAGTGTGAATGTTTTAAAGAGTACCATGACCTCAAGATTTATGGACTTTGTGAGGATGAATCCTCCTAACTTCCTTGGCTCTAAGGTGGTAGAAGATCCCCAAGCCTTCTTGGATGAAGTGTATAAGATAGTACATATTATGAGAGTGTTGCTCAAATATGGTTCACTCAATGGAAAGATAATAGGCCGCTTCAGTCCAGTCACATACAGTGGGAAGAGTTTAACGAATCTTTCTTAGGAAAGTACTTTCCTCGTGAAAGGAGGGAGGTAAAGGTTGAAGAGTTTAGTAACCTTAGACAAGGTAGTATGAATGCAGAAGAGTATTCTTCGAAGTTTATTCTATTGTCTAAGTATGCTCCTTCCGTGGTGTCTAACCCTAGGGATGAGATGAGTAGATTTGTGACCGGTGTTGCTGACCTTGTAAATGAAGAGTGACATATGCATATGCTCCATGGTGATATGAGTTTATCTAGGATGATCGTGGATGCTCAATCTGATGAATAGTATAATCTTGGGAGGAGAAGTAAAGATGCTAAGAGGGGGAGAATAGAGGAGAAATCTCAACCTATGTTTAAGAAGAGGGAACCAAATCAATATGGTTCTAGTGCTCCAAAGATCAACTATGATAGAGGTGGTGGTTCTAAAAATGTGAAGCTTACTTGTGCTACTTGTTGGAAGAAACATTTTGTGATATGTCTAGACGGTACCGGTGGTTGCTTTGGTTGTGCTAATGATGATCACAAGGTGAAAGATTTTCCTACTATTGCGTCTAGAGGAAGAGAGGACAATCAAGTTCCTCCAAGTGTTCCAGATGGTGATGTTCCAATAACGAATCACTTCTATGCTCTTTAAGCTAAAGGAACAAAGTCGGGTGATGATGCCGGTAAGTTATAGTTTTCTCTCTTTATTTGTTATGAGTTCATTCTAAGTGGGGGAGTATTGTGAGTAGTTCGGTTGTATATTATTATCTCTTATCTCCTATCTATTTTATCATGAGAGTTAGAATGTGATAGTATCATGTTGCATTTTTAGGAGTCTTTTTGAAAATAAATTTCACTGTTCTCCTTGCATTGTGCATTATAATGAATTTATGTTGATATTGTAAAATTATTTTATATGATTTTGTATCTCATGTTGTCACGCCTTCATTCTAGGTTGCTTAACTGTTGCATTAGTGATCTAGTGAGCATGCCTTCTTGTGTAGTATTTGAAATTCTTGCTAAATTTTTTTTGTTGAGAAATTGTTATGATGTGATTAGAAATATTAGAAATAATGTTTATGAGTATGATAATGTGTAGAGAAGGAAGTTCCTCTAATATTATGTGAAAAGGTTGAGTCTTAATGCATGATGAGTTTTATAGGTTGTGCCTACTTTCTTCTTGTATTTTGAGTCTGTTGATTATGTGGAAATGATTTTCTGACTATCTATGTTTATTGTATATTGTGTGGTAAGGTTATGAGCTACTAGTCTTGAGTCTTACTCTTGAAAGTGCTTAAATTGTAGCAAGTTTATTCGAGGATGAATGTTGTCCAAGTGGGGGAGAATGTAACATCTCTAAGATGAACTAGATGAAACAGAGCTTAACATGTGTTTCATAAGTATATAAGGTCTTAAAATTTCTATTAATAATGTTTAGAGGAAGTGTTTAAAGTTTTGAGAGTTTAGAAGTGAAACGTCCAAGGTGTTCGAAAGTTAATTTTAAGACGTGCTTACCTGTTCTAGTGTGCCTTTGCATGTTTTATGTGTTGTATGGAGTTCAAACTGGTCACGTTCCTAACATCTAGACGAGTGGGTTTAGGGTTGAATGTCTGGGCACAAATCCCAAGGACTTCCTTAGGGGTCATTGAGGGGGACCCAAACCTTGGGATAACAAGTTGCCCAAGGCAGCAACAATTACACATAAAGGGAACCAATCCGCGTCACAAATTTAGTTCATGAAGGGACAAATTTTTGTAAGCGTCTGGGGACACAATGCGGACTCCAATGTCTTGGAAATTATTTAAAAAAATCTTGTGGGAGAATTTCCGCGTCACGAACTTGTTTCCTAATGATAATTTCAAAAATTTAAGTTAAGTTTAACTTGTCTAAAATGGTCCATTTAATGTGGGGGTATTTTGGTACTTCAGGAGTCGGTTAGAAATGATTGTTAAGTCATATTTAACACCTTTCCCAAGTCAAAACCCCAATACCCATTAAGAAATCAAAAATCCAAAACCCTCTTCTCTTAAAAATTTGTCAAACCTCCATTGGAGGGAAAACTCAAGCTCAAGCTAGAAGATGAATTATCAATTGATTTCTTCTCCAAATTGCATGGTATTTTCTTCAATTAAGGTATGGTGTTTCATACCTGAATTCTTTTTCTTCAAGGAGGCAAATTATAAAGGCCTTTCTAAGAATTCTTAATACATGAAATCTTCTAAATTGAATTCTAGCCATGTGTTCTTGAATAAAATGATTTGAAACAATGATTTATGATTGAATTAATGTTAATTGAATGATTTTAGATCAAAATTCCTATGAACCCACACAATTCATGAAATTGTAATTTTTGCTCTAATGTAGGTGATTTGATCAAGTCTTAATAATATTGAATAATTATGTAGATTATGTTGGGCTATAGAAATATGTATGAATTATATTCGAATTTTATATAGGCTGCCCTAATTTGATAATTTTCATATTGTATAATGTTAGATCATTGTATGGTTTGATTATTCGTTTGGATTGGTGTGTATGGCTACTTGTAAGAGCCTTTATGAATTGAATTGGTTAGAATGGCTACGGATTAGAGGTGTTGATGATAGAATGGTTGTATGTTGACCTAACCACTTCTATATTGTGTAGTATAGGTATTGAATTGTGTTTATTTGTGTGGTCCACTTATGGTGGCGGTGCTTATGTGTTATAATGGTAAATACATGGCTTTTTCGGCATTACTTCATCAATTGTGATATTATTATGTTATAGCCTTTACAGGTGATCAATGTGACGGCTTATGTTTTATATGTGTATGAATGAAGTGAAAGAATGTCTTCTCCTAATTGAGTACAGGTGATCATGTTAAATTATGGTGATGTATCTAGTTGTATTGCTAGTGTATCTTTCTAGGTTGACTTAATTGTTCCTACATGATACTTGAATGTTATTGAATACATGATATGATGATCATGTGTGTGTATTGATTGGTAGACTATGTCCCTCCACCTGATACATTCTAAATATGTGAATATGAACATCTTGACTGAGTAGTCTTAAGAACTTCGTCTTGTATATGTATGGATGAATGTTAAATGAAAGTCCAAAATCGGTAGGCCTAAGATAGTACTCTTTTTCGTATGAATAATATAGCACCTTGAACATGTAAAGAAGGTCATGAATGTGTAACCTACAATATAGAAAGAAGTTTATGATATCCTTGAAGTAAAATGACGTAATGATATCCTTTTTGTGTGAAGTGGGGACTTAAGGATAGGCTGGCCGAAACGGTATAAAACCATCTCTAAGAATGTCATATCCTTATTGACCATGGAGTGGCATCCCTAGAGCACACATCTTTTGTAGGTGCATTATGGTTAGGTAATAACTAAAATATGGTACCTTATCATATGTACTCTATGAGAACATGGCTAGGACCATGCGAATATGCTGGTGGTAGTAGCTATACTTCAGAAGGAGATGCCTATATGGGATGTTTTCTAGTTTACATTTGGCAAGTAGAACACCCTCAATCGAAGTAGCGTTAACTCCGGATTCCATGCCTAAATAGTATGGTCTATGTAGGTTAATCCCTATTCTCATCATGTAAGATACATTCTAGAATTCGACAAGTTCTACAATGTTTACGTAGTGGTATAGGATGCTACCTATACATGTCACGATTAGGCTTTGAAGGTGCAAGGGTGTAGGTTACTTAGGTCTTTTCCAAAACCATTATGTGAATTCCTCTAATTTCTTATATGAAAATTAATTGACTTAAGGAATGATCATCACTTGAGTTAATGTAAGTTGAATAAAAGTATCCCATCTAGGGTACCTTTGTGGGTTGGTTAAGTAGGCTTGAAGACGGTGTATAATCAGTCTATTCATGTATTACTCAAGCTAATCTTATGATAACCATAGGTGGTGAGTTAAATGCTGAAAAGGTTATAATCTTATTTTAGGTAGTCATAAGGATTGTTTAGGTGTGCTTGAATAGGGTGTATGGGTTGTCTCTTCTTGTCTTACTTAAGTAAGTCTTAGGATAACCTTTGGTAGAAGTATTATATGCAATATGGGTTGAATTATTGACCAGTCTACTATGTGGGTTACTTGGAATATGACTTATATGTGAACTTTATGTCGAAGGTGGTTTCTTATACTTATGTTATGAAGTATTTCTCAAAAGAACATAAAAGAGCATATTTTATACAATTGTCCTTTTATCATGATTTTATTGCATTACACCATACTTAGTGCATTCTCATGTACTAATTCCATATATTTTGCCTTATATCTAATGGTGTAGGTGGCATTTGAGAGGAGTCATTGAAGTGAAGCTTATACATTAGTATTCATTCAAGCAAGTGTTGGTATGTCCTCACTTTATTCGAGGACATAACTATGTTTAGTTTTCTTATTCAAAGACATTGTAATAGACTTAGATATTTTCTATTTTGTTGATGTATGGGCTGTGACCCAAAATATTTCGTGTGTCTAATATTGCTAAACGAGACTTAATATTTCCTAGTTTTCTATAAAAGAGATTTTAAGATGTTGTTTTGAAAAGTTCTAATTCCTCACTACTTTTGACGTATGTTTATGCAATAAATGATGTCTAAGGTCTTTTATGAGACCTTTTAGAGGTCGATTACGCCGTGTAACTACTTGAGGATACCAATTCTTCTAGGGTATACTCTTCGGTTGTTACATACTCCTTCAAGGATACTTCATTAACCTTCTTTTCATATTCAAGGTTTCACATTAGTCTTTCATAAAAGGGTACCTACTTTTGGTCTACCGATCCTAGACTTTCATTCATACACTAATTCATTACAATTCAAGTACCAAGTAGGGACAACTAAGTCTACAATTAGAGAGGAAGTACTTTCAAACGTATCTTTATAACACCCATAAAAAATCCTATAGACATCACATGCAGCACCTTCACCTTATATATTCAGTCATACCATATCATGATACTACCATAACTCACATAATCATGCTGACAAGGCCATGTTCGTAACATTTATAACTATTAAACACCACCACCATAAGTGGACCATACAAATCAATAGAAATTTGATAATAATTCTACATTAAATAAATGAATTAGGTCAAGTCATCACCTTTCAATAGCCACAGTCACCATTCTTTGGCCTGGCCAACAAATTAACACAAAAAGAGACCTTACCAATGACATAAGACTAGGCTAACAATTGATCCATATAAATGATTCAACAAAACAAAATATATATATCAATATTATAAGGCAAACTACGAACAATTCCAACAATGATCAACATCTAATTCAGTAGGCCATAACAATCTAAACAGGAATTCAACATAATTAGATCAGAATCAATACCTTCACTTTAGAGCCAATATTAGGAATTTAAGGAATACATGGGTTCATGGAATTTTTTTATCATATAAGAATCTATTAACATTGAATACTTCCTAAATAATAAATTTAAACCTTTTTATGCAAGACCCATAGAATGGTCTTTGGCAACTTCTTTGCAAACGTTCGGGTCCTCCTCAAGGAACCTTAGCATGGTCCTAGGTGAGTCGTACCCTAACGTTTTGACCTAAACATGGACATTTAGATTCTAGGGTCTCCTCAACTCATTTTATACTCCAAATGACACATCAAAATACATAAAACATGCAAAGCCACATTAGAACACATAAGGCTAGTTTCTGAACGTCTTGGTCGTTCTTTGATAATTCACTTCTAATCTCTTTACAACTGACTTCTAAGTCTATTATTCATTATTTAACACGTTATTAACTCATAAAGAACATATGTGACTCTATTTTATCTTAGTTCATTTTGAGAGGTGCAACATTCTTCCCCACTTGGAACACTTTCGTCCTTGAGTGACACTAAAATACTTCCAAGGACTAAAGACTCAACTAGCATCTCACAACCATACGAAATCATACACACTACACATAGCTAGAAGGAACATCAACCCTACATAACAACTGTCTCAACAAATAACCAGAAAGTAGGAAAACATCTACATCTTATCATGCAATAAGACTCTACATTTCTCATTTCACATAGGAGAAACTCCATTCTCCACATATTATCAAGACCACTACATTATTTCTAAACACATTATTCCAATTTCTTATAAAAACACAATTATGTTCCATTCTCAAAATTCACTTTTAAACATGATCCTAAGTTTACTCGTGAAACATTTAGGCCCACTTTAGATGGATATCAACATGAGAGACAGAAAAATTTAAGCTCATTTCACCATATAAACAAAAATTCATAAAACATGACAATGTTGTAAGGGAGAAATGAAGCTCATTTTCACAAAAGAATATCAATTCATGCACATTCTACTAGAATGTTCTAACTCTCAAACTTGAATAAAATAGAAGAGGAGACAAAAAAATCCATCCAACTATTCACCATAATCCCCCACTTGGGATAAACCCATCAACTCTATTATGAACTATACACTAGACTCTTATAACAAAGGTAAAGAATAATAACTTATCGGTACCTTCATCCGGATTTGCTTTCTTATTAGCTTGAAGAGCATAGAATTGAGTTTAATTTTGTTTACCCACATCCACGAAATTATAAGGGGCTTGATTGACATTCTCTTCCTTTAGTATAAATAGTAGGAATATCCTTCACCTTGTGATCATTTTTTCCACAACCATAGTGTAACACCCGAATATGAATTAGGTGTAGATAGAGCATAACATGGGTGTCATAAAGTTTAAGGTCCTAAAATGATCAAATATGGTGTTAATAGTCAGTATATAGAGTTTGAGAGATTTTGGAGGTAAACATCCTAGAACGTCCACTGAGTTTTGAAAGTTAGTGTTGAGACGTTCTAGCGTGCCTTAGTATGTTTCATGAGGTTTAATGTAGCGTTTTGAGCTCAAATTGATCGAGAGGGTTTCTAGTATCTAGAAGGACGTATTTAGGGTGGAAATGTCTGGGAAATATTCCTAAGGACAAACCTAAGGGTTCTTGAAGAGCGACTCAACTTGAGAAATAAGATATCAAAACCAGTCCCAACAAACGAGGGGCATCAAAGGACTGTAGGTCAATCGATACCCCGTCGATGGGGGAATTGGTTTAAATTTAGTATCTTCAGCTGAAAACCCATTTGAGAAGTCTCTGACCAATAGGACGGTTTTCAGTACGGCCCGTCGTCTGGCCAACGCCATGTAGGTGGACTAATTGTCGATGGAGTCTGCAATTCTCACAGCTTACTATAAATTTGAGGGGCGAATAGGGAAATTCATCCTACATATAAATAATTATATGGGAGGTTATTCTATGTAGTATTAGGTATTATATTAGTATTAAAAAATAAATGCCCCCCCCCCCTAGACTCTAGAATCCAAACAAAAACCTCTCTCTCACAGAAGAACTCTCAAGAACACCTTAAAAGAGGAAGAAAAGTTTGGGTCAGCAGCTTAGGAAGAATTCACAAAGGGTTCAAGATGGGATTAAGGCTCGTATGTGAAACTTATTCATTCATGGATTCTTCAATCCATTAAGTCTCCCTATTTTCCCTTTAATTGTGAATCCAAAAAACCCCATTCTAGAGAAGGTTGTGATTGCATTGTGGGTAAGGCTTGATTGTGATCTCAATCTAATGGGTAGCATTCGATGATGTTTATATGATGATTATATGTTGATTTCATGATGTTTTCATGGTGAATTATAGTAATTGAATTTGAAGGTGATCATGGTGATTTTAGGATATCAGAGACTAGATGAAGGTTTTATGTTGATCTTCTTACCTTGATTCTATTCAATAATATTTGATCATGATTGAATCACCTAGGTATGAATTGAATTATACTTGATTGATTAAGATTGGTATTGATTGAATTGAACCTTAAAGATGAATTATGGCTATATTCACCTTGAATCAAAGAATGTGAGATAAATCTAAGGCTAGAAGATCCTATAATCTACCTATGAATGAAGATAGAATGACTTCATGAACAATGAAACTTAGGATGGGTGTAGATGTTATGATTATTGAATGGAAGTGATATATTCACTTATGTATGGAGAGATTGTCTAGGACATCCCTTCATGAGAGAATATTATTGAACAACGCTGGACAAGAAAACCTTGGAGTATATGATTGACTCCAAGTATATATGCAAATTGAGACAGATAGTCTAGAAAGGGTCCGGACTCCAAGCATAAAGGAGAGACACACCTAGTAGTTGTGATGACTATCCAATTAGGTCTCATTATGCGGAAGTTCTTCACGTAGTAGAGTCAATGTATCCTTGTAGAGATATCATTCTCCTATGAACTTATACATGATTGAGAAGCATCTCGTAGTGTTCAAAGCAATGTATGAAGTAAGACATTCCCAAGGGGTATCTCTTAGTGTTCATAATGTTTGAATGAACTTAAATATTCCCAAGGGTATCTTGTAGTGTTCATGATTATTAAGGGATCAAGACATAACTTAAAAAGTATCTTGTAGGATCCATATGGCTAAGGAACTTAGACATACTTAAATAAGTATCTCATAGTGTTGAAAAGATAAAGATATGGTCTAGGATCCAAAGTAAGAATTAATAGAGAAAAGATCCAAAAGTAGTACCTTGCATGAATGGTGTTATATGGCATCACAAGTGGATTGAAAAAGGTATAACCTAGGGTCACTAATAAAGAAGATATTGAATATAGCATTTGAATAGAGTTACCTTTCCTACTATAGTAGACCAATAAGGAGAGAATCCTAATAGATGAAGTTAAGTAATGATGAGGCTATGGAGGGTGAACATGTTAAGGATGACTTCAAGATGGGTTTAGTATGTGAGGTAGTATGGAATGCCTTATGTAATTTTCACAAGCCTGTTTTGAGTTTGTCAGAAGAGTATAGTACTCTTTAGTATGAAGAGCTTAGGTCTGAATTACGATAGTGGATTATGATAAAAAAAATGACCAAAGATAGGTACTTAGCTGTGGTAGTAGTATGGGATGCTCCCTTAGCCTTGCAAAGTATACATGAAGGTAGCTGGTGATGTAGTTCACTTGAGTTACAAGGACAAGTAAGTAAGTATGAACTCTTATAATCGTTATGATGATTTATTATGTTTATGATAGTCATGCTTTGCTTATGTATTTATCTCTTATGATTATGTTTATTATTGACTAACACCTTTGACATGTCCTATTTTTGGTATGATAGTTTCGATACTTAGTAGGTTTCGTACTTACGCATATTCCTACATGTTGTCCATGTAAGGTCTTGAGAATATACAGTTGCTTGAAGGGAAGAGTTTCCTAGGCTTTCGAGAAGATAAGAAGTGTTGAGTCGTCATAGCTTCGAGGACGAACACTTATGTTCCTTTATGTATTTATTTATATTTTATACTTTATGTGGGTTGCGTCCCCAGATGTTTTATTTATGACAAAGTTAGATGGTTTTTTAGAAAATGTTATTAGAGATTCTTACGCTTTTATGAAATACCTTTTTGTTTATTTTAAATAAAATTTTGAATTCCCTCCATTTACGAATAATAATATGTAATGAAATCCAGTGGCTTGTACAAGACCTCTAAGAGGTTATGTACGCCGTGTAGCGACTTGAAGGATGCCCTTTCTTCTAGGGTGTACTTTGGGTCGTGACACATAGCACCCATTAGTACCGGCTAGACACTTCCCAAAGTGCTTCTTTACACAAGTAGAGTAAGTAGTCTTAACAATTTCGGAACCACCACCCTTCTCATGGTTAGCCTTAAGAGCACTAGGGACATCTTGGTTTGGATCTCTCTTCCTAAACTTAGGTTGGTTTTTCCCATCGGTTATTTCCCTATAAAGAGCTCTACTCCTACTTTAAAACATAGACTTCTCAACAGATTGAGCATACATTATAAGACTAGATAGAGTCATTTTATCAATGAGTATTTCCATACGACACCAAAGTTGGGGCATACTTAGAAAATAGGGTAAATTTCAAGGGATACTCCTCCACACTCATGTCACCTTGCCTAAGGTTCATGGACTCCTCAACCTTAAATTCTCTCTTCTCACGGGAAAGTGGTTACCTAAGAATTACTTCTTAAACTCTTAGCATAATGTTGTACCGATTAAACCGGCCTACTATCTTTCCATTGTGTGTCCCACACTTGACCAACCTACCTTAATTGGTATGAAGACCACTCTGCCTTCTCCATAGAAGTCACCCCCCTTAGCACTCAACATCTTATAAACACCATCTAGAAACTCTTTGGGATCCTCTCCCTCCTTAGAGACAAGAAAAGTAGGAGGATTCTTCCTCACAAAGTCCCTCAACCTAGAGGTAATAGTAATCTAAAGAACATTCACCCTAGCCTCTCGCTCGTAGATGTGTCGCAACACACGCCGATGAACAAGACTCTACTATATTTTGCTTTATGAGAGATTCAAGCCTAAAGACTACTTCATAACCTTCTGCTCTGATACCAAGTTTATTACGACCAGCAATTACCCCCTAAATGTAACATGACATATTTGACATCTCGGAAGTCTTGTACGAGCCTCTTATCATTAACTCATCACATAAATATGATAAGTAGTGCTGAATTAAAACTTTTCACAATAAATTCCATAAGGAAATTCTTTATAAAATGTAAGAAAGAAACGTAGTCTCATCATTAGTCATCTTAGACACAAGTCAATATCATAGGGTCACAACCCTTCCATTAATAGAAAACTTATATCTAATAAAAAGTAATTAATAAAAGAAAACTAGAACTAAGATCCATGCACTCATTCATATGAGGACATACCAATCTTGAGATAAATCTACTTCCCAAGGTTCAACTTCTAGAAATCATCACTTTGCACCACCAACACTTGTAGACATAGAGAAAATATATAGAATTAGCACAATTAATAAACTAAGTATTGTAAACATGCAAGAAAACCATGCAAAAAGGGACATTTTCATATATATATGCTTTTCATGCTATTTTATAAAAATCTTCATCATAAGAGTTTAAAAGACATAATACAAGTCAAAAATCACATATAAGACATAATCAACTAGAATTACTGTATAGGAGTTAATTCCATATCAACAAGTAAGCCTTTTCATCACTTTAGACTCTCTAGCTAAGGTTAATCTAAGACCCACATAAGTAAGACACGAAGAGGCAGCCCATACACCCTCTTCATGCACACCTATGTAATCCTCAACGCTACCTTAGATAAGAAACTTTCTATTCAACTTACTTTTACTAAGTCAACATTATTAATTAAATCCATTTAAAAACAACTACAACTTCACAAAATGGTCTTGGAGAAGCTAGAGAACTCACTCTTGCATCTTCAAAGCCTACTCGTGCCATATGTAGATAGCATCCCATTCCACTACCTACATGTTTTAGAACCCATCCAATACTAGAATGCACATCCCACATGATGAGAATATGCATAAACAGATATAGACAACACTAGTTCGGTATGGAATCTGGTGTCATCATGACCTCTCACCACGGAAGGTATTTTACTTGCCAAGGGTAGAGGTAGGACACATCCCATGTAGGAACATGCTTTAGGGGATATCAAAAGGTTTCTTTTTACTATATCCACATAATCAAATAGAGATACTCCCTTAAGCATATCCACTCAGTGATTTGCCTTAGTTCTCAGAGAGTAAGTTTATTCACGAAAGTGTATTAGAGAAGGTACCATCACTAAGAGCTACCAACTCCAAATACAATTTCCAAGGATGGGTCCACTATGGCTGCCAATCAAGGTGCTCTTATGACTTCCTTAAATAAAGTTTCATGTCGTTTGACCAAATTACCTATATGTCCATTATTCCACTCAAGAAGGTGACACCATTTAGATCTACCCATGCAAGGCTTCTTTATTAACCTTCTTTTCATATTCAAGGTTTCACACTCTTAACTTCTTTTTATATTCAAGGTTTCATATTAGTCTTTCATATAAGGTTACCTATTTAGGTTTTCCGATCCTAGACATTAATTCATGTACTCAGTCAATACAATTCAAGTACCAAGTAAGGACAACTAATTCTACAAATACAAGATACAACATTATTCGATAAAGACTCTCCTTAGTCCTTCATCATCATATATCAACAATTAGAGAGGAAGTACTTTTAAGCATATCATTATATCACCCATACAAGATCATATAGATATTATATGATCATCTTCACCTTATACATTCACTCATACCATATCATGATAATTCCACAATTTACATAATAATGTCAACAAGGCCATGTTTATAACACCTCCACCATAAGTGGAACACACTACTAAATAGCAATTCAATATCAATGCTACATTGAATTAAGGAATTAGGTCAAAGCACCACCTTTCAATAGAAACAATCACCATTCTTTAGCATTTCCAACAAATTCAAACAACAAGAGACCGTAACAATAACAATGTCCACAAAAATAGGCCAACAACTAAACCATATCATGATTCAACAAAACACAATATAGATACCAACATTGTAGGGTAAACTATGAACAATTAAACAATGATCAACATATAATTCAATAGTCCATATCAATCGAAACAGGAATCCAATTTAATTAGATCATAATTAATACCTTCACTTTAGAGAAAAAAAATTTGGAATTCATGGGTTCATGGAATGTTTTATTATAAAACCGTAAATTAGCATTCAATACTTCATAAATCATAAATTTAAACCTTTTTATGCAAGAACCCATGCTTAAAATTCGATATGGGGTTGTAAGTTTTTCAGATCTTTTGAAAAGCCTTAGAAATTAGCTCCTTGAAGGAGAAAAGAGTCGAGAATGAAATCACAATACCTTACTAGTAGAAATCCGATGAAATTTATAGATGAATCACTGAAATTTTTCCTCCCATGGAGTCTTGAGAGAACTTTATTTGGAAGGGGGTATTGATTTAGAAAAGTGAAGTCTAATACTAGTTCTAGGTGTTTAAACTAAATTAAAATACATTAAAACACCTATAATAACCGTTTATCACTTAATTAGTCTGTGGGATGAATTTACCAATTCAACCCTAGGCTGGCCGAGACCCTGAAGAAAATGTAGGTGCCAAACGACGACCACCATTGACGGGATGTCAACTTGACGACGACTCATCCTGTGGCTCCCTATTATTGGTAAAAAACTCCCTATTTGGGTGATAAGATCCCAAAACTAAGTTTGTACCTACGCCTCCTTTTGACGGGGCGTATATTGGTGTATGAGCCATTGTTTGGGGTCGTCAATGGGGCTGTCTTTACCAACTTCCTGGCAAATGTTTGGGTCCTCCTCAAGGACCCTTAAGGTGTTCCTTGGGGAGTTTTACCCAAATGTTTCAACCCTAAACATGACCATCTAGATTCTAGGGTCTCCTCTACTCAATTTAGACTCCAAACGACACATCAAAACAGATAAAATATACATAGGCACACTAGCACACAAAAGACTAGTTTCTGAACGTCTTGGTCATTCTTTGACATTTGACTTATAAACTCTTTAAAACTGTATTCTAAAGATATTATTCATTATTTTAACGCGTCAGTATCTTATAAAACAAATGTGAGGCTCTAGTTTATCCGAGTTCATTTAGAGGGGTTCAACGACTCCTGTCTTATTTATAAGGAAGAAAGATAGTTTCGGTAGCATGTGTACAGATAACCGTATGTTTAATAAGGTTACCATCAAGAAATTATCCTTTTTCAAGGATTGATGATCTTTTTGATCAACTTCAGGGTTCCACTTGTTTCTCTAAGATAGATATCATATATAGCTACTATTAGTTAAATGTAAGGGAATGTGATATTCAAAGATAGCCTTCATAAACCGTTATGGTTATCATGAATTTCTAATCCTTTCATTTGGTTTGACCAATTCACATGTATCATTAATGGAACATTCTGATTAGAGTATTCAAGCCCTATTTAGATAAGTTTCTGTAACACAACAAAAATCCAAGACGTCTTCAGAATCTATGATAGGTGTTAAAAGTTATAGACACTCATTTCAGATCAATTTTTATGTGTATAAGTACTTTGGGAGGTTTAGAAACCTAAACGTCAAAGAACGTCCATGACGTCCCGAAACTAGTTCAATAAGATACTAGCGTGCCTTATCCTATTTGATTAATTTTTAGGAGTCATAAATTGATGAAAATTGGTGGTAGGGTGTCTAACACGTATTAGAGTTAGTTCATAGTTGAAACGTCTAGGAATGACTAGCCAAAGACAAACAAAATGCCCTTGAGGAGGACCCTTGCGATTTGGCATAAAGCTACCTAAGGCAGTGATCACATACGAGTGCCAATAAATGAAGCGTGTGTGAATCAACGGGGTGTCAACAACCATCAATCATCGCATAGCCAAATTCAATATTGGAATGTTTTGCATAGTCTCTGAACTCAGTGACGTACCAACAAGGGGGTTTGTACTTGGTCCATTGATTGAAAAATGGGGCATGGATGGGGAGTCATGTGTGAGGGTGTGATTTTGCTACACCTTTTGAGTTAATTCATTTAATTAGTTGGCATAGTTAGGAGGTTAACTAGGGGTTAGGTGCGGAATAATTATGTTAACCTATATAAAGTCCCTAAGCTAATTATACTAACCTAACCTCTCATAATTTCCCAAAACCAAACTCTCTTCCTTTTCTGTTCTTTTGCTGTAAAGTTGAAGAACTCCATAGAATACAAGGTCAAGGTTTGTTCAAGGGATTCAATCAACAAATTTTCTCCATAAATCTCCATAAAACAACAAGGTATGAGATTGCTTTCACCTTTGGAACTCTTTTCCCTAATGGGTTCAATCAAATTGTTTTCAAAAGTATGAAATTCAAGTGGGTTTTTTCCAAATCTCGAAATGGATCTTGTTAATTGCTTTTTTTATGATTTATTTTGGATATTATTTATATATTAATATGTATTATGACTTTATTTCATTATTTCTTGATGTATTGGTCTAGTTTGAAGAAGATGACATTTACCCCTTAACCCTAGGTTGTGGTCTTCATATGAACTGGGTAACATTGGTTCAATTTAATGGGTTATTGGTTAAATTACTACTAGATGATTTTCCTGTATCAATTATGAATAGATTCGGATGAATTATAGTCCTCTAATGCTATTTCTTGAGTAATCAATCTATATTCTGACGTTGATCTAATTCTCCTATCTTAAGCTATGAACTAGTGCTGAATTGTGATATAGTGATTCAATTGGCTTTGTAGTTATGTTTGTTATTAATGTGTAACGGTATTACCCCTTATTGGGTTGAGTTAAGGGTTTATGGTAAGACTTTAATGATGGATTATGAAGAAGACTTGGTAAGTCTTGTGATCCCTACTCTTTACTTCAATTATGATTACTTGAGATTGAGTGATGATATTGAATTGAAGTATATCTTTCATTAAAATTGATAGGTTTGGTACGATGTTGAATTGAAATGTCTTGACTATGTTTTGTGAGGTATTGGTTATGATGTAAATGTTATAAGGATACTGATGACATACCAATGTGCCTTATCATGATATGATTATGTAAATGTGCTAACCTCACATATATGAATTGTAATGAAAGGACTATACTCATATAATTCTTATTGAGATATGATGATGATAATTATGCAAGGGTTAGACCCTATGACCTACATTAAACTATGATGATTAATAATCTCATTAAAGACATTTCAAAAAGGGACTCTAGCTTTGCTCCGAGTGAACTAGAGTGAGGAGTATCCCTTCCTAAACATGGAAGGTAGGATCACTTATGTACTCTTGAGATTGGAGACCATAATGAAGGTAGTATAAAGAGGGTATCGACTATATATCCTCGTTCATGAAGTACGTTGCCCCCATAAAAATACAAGCTAGTGGATCCACCTAGTTGCTATGTTCATATTTTGATACTACCTTGGCAAGTAGTCCACTTTCCTTCGGTGTAGGGTTCCCCGACACCAGATTACACATTAGCTCATGTGGTCTATGTTGGTTAGGGGAAGATGTTCCCAAAAGGTAAAATTAACTAATGGAATGAATTCTAACTAGGATAATCTAAGGGGTTTCACTTAGTCTAGGTATTATTATGGGACTGTACCTAAACATTGCACTAGTTAGCCGTGAGGGAAATCCTAGGAGGATGTTCTTATATATGAATATGCTTATAATTGTGCATGCTATGTTTATGATGATCTTGCATATTGATGATACTACATGATGATTAATTTCACGTATGAATAAGTGTTGGTCTCGATTTCTAAAATATGATGATATGTACTCTTATATGTTATATTATGTTGAATTGGATGTTAGTCATGGTTCTTGTTGATTTTACTTGATTCAGGTTATAGGTCATTGCACAACTATTGCACTTGTTGACTTAATGACGGTTCTTGGGTAATTGTCTTGCTTTGATTATGTTGTAATGAACTCTTATCCATGCTTGTTGCTATTATAACTTAATGATAGGGTTTCCTTGACTATGCGTTCAAGTATGTGATATGCATGTTGACTTTACTAGACTTTATATTGTTGGTCTTGTAATATACAAGTTTTGTCTTAATGAATATGTCTTACTAATTTCTATGTTCTTTTTTAATATGCATAAGACATTCTAAATTTAAATTAGCATGTTTTAACGAAATGTATCCTTTTAGCATGATTTCATAATGTGTGCAGATGGTCCTATTCTTAGTATAAGGGGTGTACTAACCCTATTTTCTCCCTTTTCCCCACCATTTTATGTTCCGGTCGTTGAAGGATTTTGAGACGACTTTGAAGAAGTCTTGGAATTCTCAATCATCCAAGTGGGTAGGTCCTCAATTTCTAAGGGCAATGCCAATATCAAGCTTATGAAGTTGTTTTAGTTTTGAGACTCTTATGTTCTTTCATTTTTATTTGAGTACTAAACGTTGTTTAGCCTATATATGGCTTTATTACACTGATGTATGGGCTAGGTCCAAATTTATATACTCTTGTTAGATAGTTATGGATGACATATCCATTTGAGACTATGTTATATTTTTTATATCTATGTGTAATAAAGGTAAAATACTACTTAATCTTCCTATACGAAGAGTCTATATATACTCGATATAACTATTATGTGTATTAGAGGTCTATGTAAACCTCAATGTAGAATCAATCAAATGTGTTGGATTTTCCATTTTTTTATCTATGAATATATAAGCTAAGAGGATAGCCTTAGTCCTCAAAAAGGACGCCGACGGCGATTATGTCTAGGGGTTACTCTCCGGATGTGATAGTTTCTTATCGTCTTCGATGATAATATACTAATATATTCAAGGAATACATTAGATCATGCTAATCATCAAAGAATAGTTCTCTAAACTCTAAAAAAGATAGATAGTCATATACCAAGTTCAATAAGTGTGAGTTTTGGCTTGAGTCTATGGAATTCTTAGGCTACATTATGTATAGAGAGGCAATTAAAGTTGATACTCCGAAAACTAAGGCATAAAATAACAGAATATTAGGAGTTTCTTGGATTTGGGTGGCTATTATAGAAGGTTCGTAGCGGGGGTTTCTCATCTATACTATCTCCCTTGACCAAGTTGACTTAGAAAAACAATAATGTTTTAGTGGCTTGAAACTTATTAGAAAAGCTTTAAGGAATTGAAAGAGAGGTTCACTACTGCCCCAGTTTTGATCTTAACAAAAGTTATAAAAGTCTTTATTGTCTATTGTGATATATTTACAATTGGTTTAGGTTGTGTGTTAAAGCAGAATGGCAAAGTTATAACTTATGCATCCTGCAGTAGAAAGTTTATGAGAGGCACAACCCAACCCATGATCTAGAGTTGGTTGCCATCGTATTTGCTTTGAAAATATGGCGCCATTATCTTTGTGGTGTTCACGTGGATGTGTTCACCGATCAGAAGAGTCTTTAGTATGTGTTTACTCAGAATGAGATTAATCTCAAACGAATGAGGTGGTTAGAGTTTCTCAAGGATTATGGCATGAATATTCATTACCACCAATGTAAGACTAATGTTGTTGATGATCCCTTGAGCAGGTTACCCATGTATAGTACCTCCCGTTTAAAGAAGATAAGAAAGAACAAGCAAGAGCTATTTGGGTAATTGACAACAGAATGATAAAATCTACCTATGTTTTGGTGGTAATGACTATCCAATTAACAAAATATTATGATAAGTTGTATCTTCCAAGTAGTAGTTAGACTTCATCTAGTTCCGGTCACCATTATTTCACACATATGTGCGCAATTTACGACACACTTTTGGAAGTCATTCCAAAAAGGATTGGGTTCAAAGGTGATCTTAAGTACTGTCTTCCATCCTCAAAAAGATCGACAAGCAGAGCGTACTATTAATACCTTATAGGATATGGTTTATGGGGGCTTTAAGTTATTAAATATAAAATCTAGTATCATATTTTGGGAGTAATATTGAGTATCGATATGGGGGAGAAGTCAGACAACTCATAGCCCACATAAATCATGTAGCCACTATGGGTAGAAAGGGTTCATACTTTCTAGATGTTTGCTTATTGCTTTTTAGCATAGGCCAATGGGTCCACTTAGTAATTTAGGTTTTATATCCTCGACAAGGTATATAGGACAACCCTGGCAGCATGAGGCAAAACATTGCATCATTACAGTATCTCTTAAGTGATTGTTGTCGGTTATAGAAACTGTCACAACAATATTTGTATTCTTATGTACATTTCAGAGTTATATTGTATCTTTTCATAAGAATAGAGTATCATTGGATTTCAAAAAAACACAGAGTTGACATCCATGTTTTAAAAAGCTTTTGTTTATATTGCACTAGTTTTATACAACTTTATATTGAAATAAGTTCAGTTTAGTTAATTTGAGTTGAGTTGATCCAGGTAATTTCTTGAGTTCCTTTCAAGCTTATGTCTTGCTTTAGAATTCCCCTCAGATACTTGCACATTTAATGTACTGATGTCATTTGGTATGCATCTTATTATGATGCGATACAAGACACAAGGATCAACATTAAGTGCATCGTTGATCTAGTTGAGCAGTTAGAGTCTTGTAGTGACCATACTTGCTTTTCGGAGGATCCCTTTTTATTTGATTTCAATATTAGTTAGTTCATCAGGATGTCATGTGTCTTGTCCCGACATCCATCAGTTTTTAGAGGTTCCACACACAAGCAATCATTAGTTCATTTTTCACAATCTTTTATTGGATTATGTTCACATTTGGTTTGCCAATTTGGCTAAGTTAAATGTATATTTTTCAAACATTATGGGTTAAGATTGACACAATTGAGTTTTTTTGCATTTTAATCCCTTTTCTTAATGGTTAAAGTCCTCCGTTGAGTTAGTAAGTCAGGCCAGGGGTTCTCTTGGTACAACAATGATTCTCGGGTGCCAGACCCATTAACAACAACAACAATAACAAGAATCTTATTTATTTAAAATTTTATTTAAAAATATAATTAGTTTTAAGAGGAATAATTAAGAGTTTAATCTAGGGACAACTAATAAATTTCACTTTTTATTTTTATTTTAATATAATTTTAAAGAATAAAAAAATAAGTTAGAAAACCAAGAGTGTTAAAATTTGCTTTTCAAACAACTATCAATGATATTTCTTATATTTATGGAAAAAATATTTAACATTCATTCACATTCTAAAAATTTGCATGTTTGGTTTCATATGTGTTATTATTAATTATACATGACATTACATTGTATTTCAGCCTTTTGCAGCCATTTCCCTCAATATTTTTGGAGCCAATGCAATGTCTAAACATTGTATAGTGTTGGCTGATCAAAGTCCACACGAACCCTTCCACCCTTTTCCATGCATTTTCACTTGTCAACGCCCTGCCGTTACATTGCCTCCGTTTTCCTTGGCCATGATAACTTTTTATTCACTCGTGCCATTCATTGTTTTCTTGCTACATTTCATTCCCATTTAACATAGCTTGAATTTTCGGCACTTGACTAGACCGTGTGTTTTCCGCATGCTAACTCTCTCCACAACCGATACCGGTCGATGCCCATGCCATGGTTTATTTCATAGCTAAAATCCATTTCATGCAATGAAACTGCTTAATTAATATTTTTTGGCAGCATTAATCCATGCTAACACTTTCCCCACATTATACATAATTGATTTCACCCGCACCTTGGCCCTTGACAAAGTCATTCATGCAAACCCTTTGTTATCACCCCGCTTATGTCGAGTAGCCAAGTAAGGGCCCTTACAAACTACCCCCAACCATTGAAACTCGGCGTCCTCATCAAGACATATCTTATTTGAACCAATTTAGGTTCAAGACAAAAAACATTTTCTGCCCATCATCTTCATCTTCAACCAATGCCAAAGATTTTGCATTTGACGTTCCTTCATCATTGTTCTTTTTCCTTTACAATACGGCAACAATCAAAACACTAAGTTTTACTTGCACCGAATAGTCCCTTTTTAAATGTGGACAGAACAACCTGTTCGCAGCTTATTCTGCCTAACTTTTGATAACGTCTTTTTCTTTCTTTTTATTATTAAATTATTTATCAAATCTTAACCTTAAAATGAAAACAAGATATACGGGTAAACCCAACCTTTATAATAATAATCAAAATACAAAGGACACACTCGTTAGGATAACAATTCTATCCCAACTATGACTTCGACTTAGGCACAATCTAAAGTTGATTGCTGCCTTTGACTCCTTTGTAAAACCTTCACATTTTTTGTAGGTGTCTCAGTGAAATTCAATACTTAATACTCCCTCTTTCACTTCTTCCCTTCTTTCAATTCCAAGGCTGCACATTTATAGACCATGTGACAACCTTGTGTTTTACAATTTATATTGTTGTGACATATGTCTAGCACTTGTCAATCCATAAGCCCATTGAATTAAACTTCAATTGACACCCCCAATTGATAAGGAATATATATATATATATGTGTGTGTGTGTGTGTGTGTGTGTGTGTGTGTGTGTGTATGTGCGCGCGCGCGCGCGTGCGCACACGCGCACGTGTGTGTTGTAAAACCTCTATAAATTAATATAGGTGGGATCATAAAAAATTGATTGATATTATTTACTAAACAAATTAAAAGTATTATCACACATATTTTATCATCGGACATTAGAAGGATATAAAGTAGGACAATTGATCCAAAAAATATTAATGTTTTGGATGCTATCAATCTTGCATTCCCTGTTTGGACAATAAATTTCCAGGAAGAGAAAATAGCAAATTATTTTCGATACTATAAAATTCGTTTGGGGATGCAACCATAGAGAATTTGAATGAATCTAATTTTGAAAATGGCATTCATAAACTTGAGTTTATGATTAATGATCTCGGTTACCATAGTAAATTGGATTTCAATATCTTGTTGGATTATCTTGTTGAAAGTGATACATGTTTAGAGGTCCATAGATTAGAAGAAATTGTGTATACCATCGGAAAAATGAATATTTATGATGAAGTTGAAGATGACAATATACCTATGCAACTATTTACGCATAAGGAAACACTTATAGCATCTAGAACTCTTCACAATTTCTGATACAATTAGAATAGACTACACCAGAGCTCTTGGAGGCAATAAGAAAAGTTAGAGATGAACTTAAACTACACTTAAATTTTGAGAAAGAATAAAACACAATATAATCATATTTCACTAAATTGTCTTTGATATCTGTAAGACCTGTTATTCGTTTTGAGCAGCAGATTTTATTTCTGGAAAAACTGTCTGAGTCGACGGAACCCACGACGGACCGTCATGGGCACGACGG
>NC_028647.1:35002651-35003741 GCF_001406875.1 Solanum pennellii
AAGTGCAACATGCAACCGCTGCGGCTCCCCGCATGGATGTTCCAGTAGAAATAGGCATGTTTCCTCGTTTGACTACAGGGCCTATAATGACAAGCGATCAACATGAACTTTTCAGTAAGTTCTTGAAATTGAAACCTCCAGTCTTCAAGGGTGCTGAATCTGAGGATGCCTACGATTTTCTGGTTGATTGTCATGAGTTACTACATAAGATGGGCATAGTAGAACGGTTTGGTGTTGAGTTTGTGACTTACCAGTTTCAAGGAAACGCCAAAATGTGGTGGCGGTCACATGTTGAGTGTCAACCAACAGAGGCACCACCTATGACTTGGGCATCGTTCTCTAGCCTGTTTATGGAGAAGTATATACCCCGGACCTTGAGGGACAGGAGAAGAGATGAGTTCTTGAGCCTAGAGCAAGGCAGGATGACAGTCACTGCGTATGAGGCTAAGTTTCACGCATTATCTAGGTATGCCACCTTGCTTTGCTTCAGTTCACAAGAGCGGATTCGTCGTTTTGTGAAAGGGTTGAGGTCAGATTTGCGGATTTCAGCCTTACAGGTAGCGGCTACAGCGAAATCCTTCCAAGAAGTGGTAGATTTCGTGATAGAGGTGGAGGGGGTGAAGCCAGACGACTTCACCATGGCATCGACATCTAAAAGGTTTCGAAAGGGAGGTGAGTTTAATGGTTCTTACTCTAGAGGATAGGGGTCAGGAGGTTACTCAGTCCGACCAATTCAGTCTTCACTACAGACTGTAGTTGGGGGTCCACCACAGACCGGTTTACACTTCTCTGAGTCTGGAGGTCATCCCCAGACTTCGTCGTTCTCACAGAGACCTAAGCTTGAGTCCAGAGAGTGTTATGAATGTGGAGAGATCGGACACATTAGGAGGTTTTATCCAAAACAAGGATACAGACCCCCAACAGTCAGAAATAGAGGTGGTCATGGAAGAGGCCGTTATTCTGGAGGGCGTGGTGGCCGAGGTAATGGTGGTCGCCAAAACGGCCGGGGTGATGGAAAAATTGGAGCTACTACAACACCACATGGTAGGGGCAACTGGCAGACAGGTGATAGGGCCCATTGTTACGCTTT
>NC_028647.1:35003819-35004026 GCF_001406875.1 Solanum pennellii
TTTTGTATGGTCGAATGAATGTGAGGAAAGCTTTCAGAAACTCAAGACCTTGTTGACTCCCGCACCTATCCTTACCTTGCCAGTAGAGGGTAAGAACTTCATTGTGTATTGTGATGCATCCTATTCTGGTTTAGGTGCAGTGCTAATGCAAGAGAAGAACGTAATTGCGTATGCTTCGAGGCAATTAAAGGTGCATGAACGTAATTA
>NC_028647.1:35004131-35004348 GCF_001406875.1 Solanum pennellii
TGAGACAGAGGAGATGGATGGAACTACTGAAGGATTACGATGTCACTATCTTGTATCACCCAGGAAAGGCTAATGTGGTGGCCGACGCCTTAAGTAGAAAAGCAGGGAGCATGGGTGGTCTAGCTCACTTACAAGCTTCTGGACGCCCATTGACTAGAGAGGTTCAGACTCTGGCTAATGACCTTATGAGATTGGAAGTAAATGAGAAGGGAGGATT
>NC_028647.1:35008233-35026467 GCF_001406875.1 Solanum pennellii
TACCGTCGTCTTCAACTCAACCGCAACTCTAGCCAGTCTTCATTACACCGGATTTCAGGGTGAGCTAATGCTTCTAGCTTGGACTGGATCTTCTTCCTCATGTCTTGATGCCTTGAAGTTCCGGCATGGACTAGCTTTTGTTTATTTTAGCTTCTTAGAATACTCTTAGCTTAGTAATTTGATCATAGATGTTCTTGTGGTGATGACTTCCAGATTTTGGGGAATAATAGATGTTGAATTTTAGAAGTTATTGAATTATCTTTTTATTAATGAGTTTAAGTCTTCCGCATTACTTTCTGTTGATATTAAATTGAAATGTTAAGGTTTAGATTGGTTGGTTCGTTCACATAGGAGGGTAAGTGTGGGTGCCAGTCGCGGCTCGGTTTTGGGTCGTGACAATATCGTTGTACTTTTAATTAATTATTATTTTATGTTATTAATCAGTCCATATATTATATAGGGGTCTTCTGAAAATTATTATCTTATAAAAAATAGTGATTTTTTTCATTGGCCAAAGTTGGGACCTGAGAAAAACATTATTTCAGAGAGATTATTAATTTATCGAGTATATATATATATATATATATATATAGAGAGAGAGAGAGAGAGAGATAGAGAGAGAGAGGGAGAGATAAGAAAAAGTGTCACGTGTCAGCATCAGAAAAGAAAAATAATTATTATTAAAACCCAATTAAAGAACTGATGTTAAAAAATAATAATAACCATTAAGAAAAATTATAAAAATTATTGTAAAAAAAAAAAGTTAAAAGGGCTAATTAGTAGTTACCTGTTTAAATGGGGTAATATTTTTCCATTCATTTTTAAAATTTATCTATGTACTAGGAAATTTGTCCGTGTTTCACGCACTGTAAAAATAATTTAAAATGAACTTTTTTATAAATTAAGGATAAAAAAGACGTTATGTTTTGATTACAAACCAGATTTTTCTTTCCTCTTAAATAAACTAATTTCGAAAACAATAATATCTTCACATTAAGTTGAGATCTGAGAAACGATTAAGTTTTTTTAAAAAAAATTGACATAATAAAGTTATAACATTTTTAAAAACTGAATTACCAAATTAATACTTTAAGACAGTATCATATCCACTCCTAGTTAACTTTAATTTAAATCATTCATCAATGAAATAAATTAACTTTTATTCGTGAAAATTAATTAATTTCGAAAAAAAAAGATCTTATTTTGTACTAAAAAAATTTCATCTAATTATTTCTTTAAATTGGGCATTATTCAAATTGTTGTGTTAGTTGTTTCTTGTCTCAATTGGTAATTAAATCCCCCCCCCCCACACACACAATTGATATTAATCACTAAAACTTTGTGATTTAATTTTATGTTGCAAAATATTTACTCTTTTAAACGATTAGAACACGTTTGTACTTCATAGTTGAATTTTATACTGTATCACTCCCAGCGGAATCGACCCCAACTCTTTGTTTGCATTATACTTGTTAGCGACCACCTACACTGAGAATTAGATTAAGTATAACTGAGCATTATGGAGGACAACGGTAGTTCCACTACTCTAGACACCATGAGAGAGTAGCTTGCTACCTTTCAAGCGAGAAGAAACTAAATTGTAGTCCACCAATATATCGATGCTATGGCTCGAGATACCCCTTCTATATGCACTTACTTCCATGCCACCACATATGCCAAGTAGTGTCACGACCTGAACCACCGGGCCGTGCTGGCACCCGTTCGAACACCTAAGTAGGGAATGCCAGCATAACCAAACAACTCGAAAAACATGCGGAATTTAAAGAAATAGAAGGCAAGTCAAAGAAATTTAAGAAAATAGGCATATTGCATGGTAAATATTCATTACGACCTCCTATTCATGCACTAGTAAAAACAATTTTTGTAACTCGACAAACCCAAGGCTCTGGTCTACCAGCTACAAGAGCTACTAAGAATTACAATAGAATAACATTTAAATAAAAGTACACAACTCCCACCATGTGGAAGGAAGAGTTGTTTTAAACTGTTATATGATATCACACATAATTAATACGAAGAATAAACTTACAAAAAAGTAGAGTACGAATAGATTAACCATAAAGATGTAAAGTGAAACATAAAATAATGAAATAAGTAATAATATATGATCACACTAAATCGATCATTAAATAAAATAAGGTTTATTGACAATATATAATTATACGATACATTAAAATTAAGTAAAAAATATGAAATTTATACTAATAAAATAGTAAAAGACAATAGATAAAAATCATCCAATTTATTAGTATCTAGTTTTGGTACCAAACAAGTAAGCATTTTAAACCCTAATAAAATATTAACTTAGAAGATATTAATGATAAACTAGAAATGATAAGGATAACGACACTTTGTTGTAGAACACAATAGAAACAGATTACCACTTATGTTCTAGATGATATCACAAGAACAATGATATGTAAAGGAAGGAATAATGGAACGAGAGGAGGAGAAAAAAGGAAACCAGAGAAAAAAAAACTGATATTAGTAATAAGAAATAAAATTTGGAATATGAAACGACTTTTTTAGATGAGAGGAGGGAGAAGAGAGGGAAAATCAAGTGAAGAATGTATTAAAGCCGTTTAAATTTTTAACTTTTTTGACAATTTAATGCGTGACATATGTTGCCACATATATATGTTCTGTTTGGGGGCACATACCACCTTTTTATGACCTATGTCATATAGTGTAATGTTGTCACATATATCTTTTTTGTGACATGTCTTGCCACTTCATTCTGTGAAATATGTTGCCACATATATCTTTTTTGTTGGTACAGATGAAGATAATTATGTAGAGTTTTTTAGAACTGAAGTTATATATTTTGCCACAGACACCACATTTCTTTCTTTCCATCATTTATTCTAATATTATTAGCAAAAACTAACAGAAAAAATTAACACTTCACAAATTATTTTACACAACTTATCAACAAAAAGGTAATTCACAATGGTATACATAACCACCTATCTAATTAATGGTGTTAACAATAACATTTTCATCGATCTTTGCTTTTTTAGGTGTAGGCCTCTATGGGTCTTCATTATTACAAACATAGCCATTCTGAGCCTTTAAAATCCAATAATTCCATATGTGTGAAGCATATCTCATGTGAAGGGTTTCAATACTAAGTCTACAAGATGATACTTCTAGTCCATCACTTAAAAACTCAGAGTATGCAGCGAGAAAAAGTCCACTATATCTGCATGGTATACCATCAATTAGAATTTATAATAACTTCGATAGTCATAAAACAAAAAAATAATGTGTAACTTACAGACTATTGTTTTCTTGTTGGGAAATACTAGTAACATGTCTGACTTCGAATGGGTGAGATTTGTTCTTTCCTTGGTAACATTAAAGAACTTACTACTAAGTTTTATCCTTTTTTCTCAAAAAATTTGCTTAACTCAAGGTACTTTTGCAACATTGTAGAAAATTTTTGAATCTCGGACAATTTATGTTAGACCTAGATAAGGACATTGAATTATATACTTTTATGCACCACTTTTTCAATGAAACAAATTCCAAGACCCAATGGAAGTTCCCCTTAAATTTACATGGACATAAACATCATTAGTGAAGTTCCAAGGCAGTCCACAAGCTATACCAAACCCTTTCATAGTGGCATCGATTTTATCCTCATATTCAAGAACAACACTAGAATGTCAATGTATGTTTATAAAAAATAGCTAATAATAGTATATCGATATTAAAAATGATTCTGTTGCTTCGACTTCTAACACAATAGTAAAAATTGGCATCCACATACTACACAGTTGCATCAAACAAGTGTGTCTCTATATAAATTTGTTTCTATATATTCATATATTAATAAAAGTGGGCATGTATTTACCTCATTAGTCCAACACTTATTGGGTTGAGATATTAAGTAGAATCAGTCCTTATTCTTTGGAAATAAAACTACAAAATCAAGTTGGTCAAAATAATGTTTCGAGCAATCGGCTAAGTAGTGATCGTCCTTATCTCTCTAACAATTGTGTAATCATTATAAATAATTATCTGGTGGACAACAAGAAGGAACACTAATAATAGTGGAACGACCTTACTTTTTTGCATTCTGATTGTAAAGTCCCTAGTTTATCAATTCTGAGAAGAATAACAGTAGTTAAGTTGGACCCTGGCCGTTAATGTTAAAAACTTCAAATGGATATTATCCCTTCACATCACCACTGACGACTTCGACTTTCTTCTCTTTATTTTTCTCTTTCACTTTTTCCTTCTGCTTCTCCATCTCATTCTCCTTCTTCTATTTCTACTACTCCTTCTATCATATCCGGGGAGCACCCCCTAGACGTAACCGGTGTCGTCTTCCTCAAAGAGGACTAATACTAGACTCTTAGCATTCGGTATAACATATTATTGGCTAAAATTGCAGAAAATCTAAAACTTTTCATTTACTTCTACATAGAGGTTCACATAGACCTCTCTATTACACTTAACATATGCATAGGGAGTTTACATAGACTCCTCGCAGTAGAAATCCCTACATAGGCTTCTACTTTTATTTCACATGCATAATATAGGAACATAATCTCATGAGAAGTCTAGCATACATATCATATTAAACCATCTAAAACAAAGTAGAAAAATTGGGCATAGCCTTTACACAAATGTATATTGCCACATAGGACTTACAACAATATCCTTAAAACAATAGGAATGAAAGGAATGTCTTTAGACTATATCAATACTACTAGGGTAGAGTAGTTGTAACCATGTTCGAACTAGAGGACCTACCAAAACTTGGGAAATCTTCCAAGTTCTCTTGCAAAGGACCTTAAGACTTCAACGGCTTGAACCTACATAATAGTAGAAATAGAAGCAATATTGGTTAGTACAACCACTTTTACTAAGTATGAATATATGCATATAAAACAAATTCAAATATGCATGAAAAGGACCATTTCTTTGGAAAGATGCTAAGTCATTTTAAAACCCTTATGCACACACACAAGATAGCATATACAAGAAAAGGAATTACAACAACATAAGACATGTTCATAAATAAGAGAACCCCATCCTAAAGTAATCTTCACATATCATGTTCATTAGTTCATATCATCAACATACAAGAACCTTGCCAACAATCTCATCCCAAGCCTACAAATTCAATGCTCGTGTGAAGCCCCATAACCTCCCATAATCAAGTAAACAATATAGGATATCATAAGGAATACCTTGCTTCATATCACATATCATCATAGATAGTCATCACTACATATAGAAATTTAAACCAATACCATGTTTATCAATGTAACGAACATCATATAAGAACATCATCATGTAGAAGTAACATATATACATTTCATGATATCATGATACATAAAAACAACCTCCTAGGACTCCTCATACAGTAAACTTGTGTAATGTCAAGGTAGAATCCCATACCCCTAACTCTACTAAGTCAACCTTGTAAGTGTTCACTTCATTACTTCATTTTACTTTCGGGAACAATTGCCTTTACTGGCATAGACTATGTGAGCTTATCATGAAATCCGGTGTGATGAACCCTACACCAAAGAAGGTGCTCTACATGCTAAGGTAGAACTACAACATAAACATAACTTTCTAGGTGGATCCAATAGGTAGTCTTCCTATGGGGGCAACATAGTTAAGGAACTAGTAGATATTTCTTGAACCCTCTGCATACCCATTTGCACTGGAGCCCTCTTCTCATAGGGTTAATTTCCCTCATAGGGGAGTCAACACCTCATGTGGAACTATAGGGTGAATCTTTTTCTGTGGGAAGTCAACACGTCTCATTGTCAAGTTCACTCAATACTAAGCTAAAGTCCCTTTTTGAAATGTCTTTAAGCCTTCATTTTTCATCATAGCTTAAATTAGGTCATAGGAGACTAACCCCTTGTATATCATTATCATTAGTTCATTATGAATTGCACGAGCATATCCTTTCAATAAAACCCTCATATGTGAGATTAGCATATGATCTTCATCATTTCATACTAAGGAACATAGACAAATCATAAACAACCTTATATCATTACCTGTTAAGCATGACCTCACAATCACATAATCAAGACATTTATATTTCATCATCATACAACACCTAATCAATTCAATCACAGGACTTTCTTCAATTGGACTTTATGACCAAGTAAAAGCCATCCCAATTGAAGTAAAGGTTTAAGATCGCAGAGTCTTGCGAATTCTCCTTCAAAAGCCATCATCATTGGTCTTACCCTCAACAAACCCGATTTCATTTATCGATAGGTGTAATAATATCATACAATTTTATCATCACTATCCGAATTAACATCATTCATAACCTAGGATTATGGGTAATAGGGTTTATCATGAATTCATCAAGAATTAGATCCAATCCCAACAATAGATTACTCTAGGCAGTCCATATATGTATTATAATAGACAAAACAAGTTTAAGAATCAATACATTCTTCAATTCCCACCAATTCATAAGCAAGGTCTAAGAATTGAGGAATTTGGTAAATGGGCATGATTGATACAAAATTCCCTTAATTAACCTCAATTACTCAAAAATCTACAGTCAATTAGCAATAGAAAATCACAATTCAACGTAAATTTATCATCAATATCATGTTTTGAAGAAAACCCATTAGAAGAGGAAAACCCTTGAAATTGGGTGATTTAGAAATAAACATTGAAAGAACCTCTTAGGGAAAGGAATCCCAAGAGTGAACCCAAACCTTATAGAGACTTAATCCACAAAATTTTAGATGACAATTTCAGAAATTCTTTTTCTTCTCCAAACTTCCTTGACCCTTCATTGGAGGTTGAGTTGAGAGAGAAAGTAAAGAGAGGTGAGAGCTTTTGAGTTTTGATTTTTGGATTTGATTTGAGTGATTTAAAATGCTTAAAATTTATCTAAGACAAGTATATACTCGTCCCCAAAATTACTCAAAAGACCCTTCACTTAATTGGGTCTATTTGAGAAACCCTTCACCCTTCAGTCTTTGTGGAGTTGTCGCTGATCTTTTGGACCCAATATACTATATTTTACCTATTTACAGTATTTTTACACGTTTTAGACTTCATTTGACACTCCAAAATATTAACCAAACATAGGGACATCGACTAGTTCAATTTGACTAGTTTCCGGACGTCAAGGACGTTTCTGGACGTCTAGACTCTAAAACCTCCTTAATGGTTTATAACATTATTTTAGGCTTAGACAAAGTGTTACAAACATGCGAGGCTTTATATTAGGTCATGGACATTCGGACTTTTTCATTATCCCACCCCCTTATGAACATTCATCCCCGAATGACATTAAAACAATTTTTATGGAAAGGATAGGATCAATACTAGAATCCCAACTAACAACTTACATAATAAACATTAGTTACTATTCAAATCAATATAACAACATGATTTTTACTCATAAAAACTCAAAACATCAATTACTTTCAAGTGGAAGACCTCTACATCATGAGGAATTTCCTTCTTAACAAAAAGAAGAGCTCAACATAACATCAAAGAATTAGCTTTCTATTCTACTCAAGACAAAATTAAAAGACCAAACATATAAAGAAGACAAAATGCATATTTCATATAAGTTCAAGTTAGCACAAAAGGACTTTTTCATGAAAACTGATTTTGACACAACCTTTACCAAAATATGCACATACTTAGAAATAAGCAAAATTTGATATAATTCATTATCTTCATTACTAGGAAAAACTAACATTAGTTAGAGAAGATATCTGGATAACGGGACTTCATGTCGGCCTTGACCTCCAGTGTTGCTCCTTCAAATATATGGTTTCTCCTAAACACCATTACGGAGGCCACCTCTTTATTCCTAAACTTCTTTACTCATCAATCAAGGATTTCCTCTAGAACATCTTCATAGGAGAGGTTCTCATCCACTTCTAGACCTTCACTAAGAAGAATGTACTTGGGATCACCAATGCACTTCTTTAACATGGATACATGGAAAACCAAGTGAACCGAAGCTAGCTCACTAGGTAATGTCAACTAGTATGCAATCTTTCCAACCCTTTGCTAAATTTCATAGGGACCCACATAACGAGGACTTAACTTCCCTTTCTTTTCAAATCTCATTACCCCTTTCATGGGTGGAATTTCTAAATACACCTTATCACCTTCTTCGAATTCTAACTCTCTTCTCCTACGGTCGTTAAAAGAATTTTGCCAGGTATAGGCTGTTTCCAATTGGTCTCTTATCATATGAGCTCCCTTCAACGCATGATAGACAAATTCGGTACCAAAAAGTTAAGACTCACCAACTTCAAACGATCCCTGCGGAGATCTACATCTCCTACCATACAAAGATTCAAAAGGATCCATGGATATGGACGAATGGTAGCTATTGTTAAAAGAGAACTCCACAAAAGGCAAATGATCATCCAAACTTCCCTTGAAGTTGATGAAACAAGTTCTAAGCATATGCTCAGGGGTTTGAATAGTATGCTCCGCTTGACCATCCATTTTGGGATGAAAAGCGGTGCTTAACTTTTCTCTTGTACCCAACACATTTTAAAAGAATCTCAAAAATCTAGATGAGAATTGTGCGACCCTATTCGATATGATGGATAACATAATACCATGAAGACTCACAATCTCATCTATATAAATATATGCATAATCTTCCGCAGATTAAATAGACTTAACGGGAGAAAATGAGTGGATTTGGTCAATCTATCCACTACTACCCATATAGAGTCATTTTACCTTAGAGTCCGAGGAAAATCCACTACAAAATCCATCTTTATGTCTTCCCACTTCAGTGTGGGAATCCAGATTTCTTGAAGTAAACTAATTGTCTTTAAGTGCTCAGCTTTCACTTATTGGCAATTCAGACACTTTGCTACAAATTCCGCTATGTCCCTTTTTAAGCCATCCCACCAAAACACTTCTCTAAGGTGATGATAAATCTTAGTAGAACCGGGATTAATCGAATAATAGGAACCAGGAGCTTCCTCAAGAATCTAATTTCTCAAATCATCAACATTGGGTACACACAAACTACCTTGGTACCTAAGCACACCATCTCACGCTTGGGAGAATGACTCATTAAGATTACCAAGAACAGATTCCTTTAAATCCATCAATAATGGATCAAGGTGTTGGTTAGACTTCACCTCAACCACGAAAGATGACGCAGAGTTATAATGAACCATAGAATCACCATTTGGAGAATCTTTTAATTGAATACCAAAACGAGCCAACATATGAACATCTTTCACTAGGATATTCTTGATATCCTCAACATGATACAAAATCACATTGTCATACGACTAAGAGCATCCGCAACAACATTGGTTTCACCAGGTGGTAGAGAATATTCATGTCGTAATCTTTCAACAACTCTAACCCCCTTCGTTGTCGGAGATTTAACTCCTTTTGGGTAGACATATCTTGAAGACTCTTATGGTTTTTATGCACATAAGCATGAGCACCATATAGATAGTCACTCAATATTTTGAAGGAAAACACCACGACCGCTAACTCAAGATCATGTGTAGGGTAGTTCTTCTCATGAACCTTGAATTATATAGAAGCATAGGCTATAACCTTACCATGTTTCATAAGGACACAACCCAATCCAATTAGAGATGCATCACAATATACCACAAAATCCTTGGTACCCTCTAGTAAAATTAACACCGGAGCAGAGGCAAGCCTATCTTTCATCATTTTGAAGCTTCTTTCACATGCCCCATACCACTCAAATTTCACATTCTTTTGGGTCAAGTTAGTCAAAGGAGACGCAATGGATTGAAACCCATCAACAAACCTCCTATATTATCCGGCTATACCCAAGAAACTTCTAATGCATGTTGGAGCAAATGGTCTAGGTCAATTATTGACAACTTTTGTCTTTCTCGGATCTACCTCTACACCTTCACTAGAGATGATATGACTAAAAAAAGCCACCGACCTCAACCAAAACTCACATTTTCTATACTTGGCAAAAATTTAGTGTTCTCTAAGGACTTGCAAACACACTCTCAAATTATCCATATGATCACCCTCATTTTAAAAACACCAAGATGTAATCTATGAAGACAATCACAAAGGGATATAGGTAGTTTTGGCACAACCTATTCATTAGGTCCATAAATACCGCCTGAGCATTATTCGACCCAAAAGACATCACCCTAAGCTCAAAGTAACCATATCCTTTTGGATGGACATTTTGGGAATATCTTCATCTCTCACCCTAAGTTATTGATATCCCTTCCTCAAGTAAATATTATCAAAGTATCTTTCCCCTTGGAGTTGATCAAAAAAGTCGTCAATCAAAGGGAGAGGATACTTGTTCGAAATGGTCTCTTTGTTAAGTTCCCGGTAATCGATACACATCCTAAGTAACCCATCCTTCTTTGTCACCAAAAATATTAGAGAACCCCATGGAGAAATACTAGGATGAATGAATCCTTTGTCAAGTAAATCCTTGAGTTTATACTTTAATTCTTTCGATTCGGTCGGAGATATCCGATAAGGAGGAATTGAAATGAGAATCGAGGAAGATCATTAAGAAAGACCTCCGGGAAATCCCTCACTATGGGGACTAACTCAATGGAAGGAACTTCAGAGTCTAAATCATTGAATCTTACAATATTGTATACACAACATTTAAAGATCATCTTACAAGCCTTTAGACAAGAAATGATACGACCTTTAGGAATAGAATTTCCTTCCTTTTACTCTAAGACTGGTTTATTAGGAAGTTGAACTTGAAAACTCTTGTTCTACAATCAATGGAAGAAAAACAAGCATGCACCAATACATACACAAAATAATATTAAAATTAACCATATAGAGTTTTACTAATTCAACATGAGTAACTCTATTGGGCAACATTATAGGACAATTTCTATATACTCCTTCTGAAACCACCGACTCACCTATCGGGGTAGTCACCATAAAAGATTCATTTCGAACATCGGGAAAAATATTAAAATTTGTAGATACCAAAGAGTAAGGAAAAATAAGGTAGCACACGGATCAAGTAATCATAAACATCATTAAAGAAGACTTGTAACATAATGGTTACCACGTCAGAGAACTCTTGTGTTCACCCCTAGAACGTAGAGCATAAAAGTGATTCTTTCTTAAAGCATTAACAATTGAACCAATTGCTTGTCCACTCCCATAGTCTTGCCCATTTAAATTAGGAAAAACTCTAACCTAGTGACTACTCTTTCCACAACCAAAACAATTACCATTTCCAATTAAGGATTCACCCATATGACCCTTACTACACTTGGTACAAGTAGGCTTCTCGCTAAGTGAATTTCCACTCTTTGCATTTCCGGACTTAGGTTTAGGCACTCTATCATCACGAGACTTAGGTAACTTAGAAGGAAAATTTTTGGAGAACCTCTTCTTGAATCTAGTCTTGTCTTGAATATATAGTCTCCCCTCTGAAGAACCACTTTCAAAAAACATGACCCTTTTAGCCTCTCTATTATTCCTCCTTAGCATACATTCTTCCACTTTTGAGCATGATCTATTAGACGGGAAATATTCATATTATCATGAAGAATAGACGAACGGCATTCTTCCACCAAGTAATCGGACACACCATTAAGAAAGCGACTCATCTAATCCCTTGGGTTAGACATCAAGGATGGAGCATACTTTGACAATTACTAAACTTTAAGGAGTAATCAATTACACTCATACCTCCTCAACGAAGGTTGATAAATTCATCCACCTTAGTTTCCCTCAACTCTCTAGGGAAGAACCTATATAGCAAATCCCTCTAAAAAATATCCCAAGTAATCGTACCACCTCTTAGTGCCCTATTATCTCTCTAATGGGTGTACCAAGTTTGTGCCACATCTTTTAGTTGATAGGTGGACAACTCAGCCTTTTCACCCGAAGTCACACCCATAGAAAATAGGATCTTATAGGCCTTATCTAGAAAATCTTGAGGGTCTTCATCCGTTTTTGACCCGAAGAACATAGGAGGATTGATCCTACTAAAGTCTGTCAAACGAGATGCCATAGTGCAAGCATGTGGAAACATATGGGATCAAACTTCCCGATTTACTTGGGTCGTCATAGCTTAATATTCAAAAATGAAGACATTAGATTGGAAATTCATGGCTTGGTTGAGATTGAGAAATGCCAATCTTATCCCCTATCTGTCGTAGGAGGATGAGGAGAACCTGATACCTGATTACCTATAGGACTTTGCCCAAGTCAAGGAACTTGTTGATCTTGTAGAGTAGTTGACACCATCCTATAACAATAAAAAGGGTTTAGTTACAAGCACACATATAAGTAGACTCTAGAGGCACGACATAGGATTTCAAGATGATGAGGATTTCCTAAGCACCATATAGTCTCTCAATCATGAGTGTGGCACGCTTCACAATTATGAATAAGAATGTACACAGAAGTGGTTTAATAGGACATCAAACCTATTGATATTCAAGCTCATTCTCTGATACAAAGTTTGTAACATCCAGGGAGTACACCCTAGGCGTAACCGGCGTAGTCGTACTCGAAGAGGACTAAGACTAGCCTCTTAGCATTCATCATAATATTGCCAATGTTAAAAATGTGGAAAAATTAAAATTTTTAATTTACTTCTACATTGAGGTTGATATTGACCTCTCGCTTACACATAATATATACATAGAGAGTTTAAATAGACTCCTCGCAATAGGAAGCATTCCATAGGCTTCTACTTTTATTTCACATACATAATATAGGAACAAAATCTCATAATAATTCTAGCATATGTCTCATATTAAACCATGTAGAACAAAGTAGAAACATTGGGCATAGCCCTTACACAAATGCATATTTCCATATAGGGCTTACAATAATATCCTCAAAACAATAGGAATGAAAGGATTGTCTTTAGACTATAGCAATATTTCAAGGGTAGAGTAGTTGACACCATCCTCGAACTAGAGGACCCACCAAAACTTAAGAAATCTTCCAAATTCTCTTGAAAATGACCTTAAGACTTCAATGGCCAAAACCTACATAATTGTAGAAATAGAAGCAATATGGGTTAGTACAACCAGTTGTACTATGTATTGATATATACACATAAAACCAATTGAAATATGCATCAAAAGGACCATTTTATCGGCAACATGCTATGTCATTTGAAAACCCTTGTGCACACACACAAGATAGCATATATAAAACAAGGAATTACAACATCATATGACATGCTCATAAATAGGACAACACTATTCTAAAGTCATCTTAACGTATTATGTTCATTATTTCATATTATCAACACACAATAACCTTACAAAAAATCCCATCCCAAGCCTATAAGTGCAATGTTAATGTGAAGCCCAATAACCCCACACAATAATGTAAACAAGATAGGAGATCATAAGTAATGCTTTGGTTGATATCACATATCATAATAGATTTTCATCACTTGATATAGCAATCCAATACCATGTTCATCAATGTAACCAACATCATATAGGAACATGATCATTTAGAAGCAACATATATAGATTTCATGATATCATAATACATAAGAACAACCTCTTAGGATTCCTCTTATATTCAACTTGTCCAATGTCTAGGTAGAGTCCCATACCCCTAAATCTACTAAATCAAATCCTTTAAGTCACCATAGTTAGTATTCATTTTATTACTTCATTTTTCTTTGGGAAACAATTGCCTTAACCAACATAGACCCTGTGAGCTAAACATAGAATCCAGTGTGATGAACCCTACATCAAAATAAGGTGCTCTACTTGCCAACGTAGAACTAAAACATAAACATAACTTTCTAGGTTTATCTACTAGTTAGTCTTCCTTTGGAGGAAACATAGTTATGGATCTAGGATATATGTCTTGAACCATCTACATGCCCATTAGCATTGGATACCTCAGCTCATGAGAAACAATAGGGTGAGTGTCCTTTATAGAGTAATCAACACCTCATGTGGAACTATAGGGTGAATCTTTCTCTAAGGGAAGTCAACACCTCTCATTGTCAAGTTCACCCGGTGCTAAGCAAAGTCCCTTTTTGAAATGTCTTTAAGCCATCATTTTTCATCATAGATTAGTTTAGGTCATAAGAGACTAAACCCTTGTATATTGTCATCATAAACTCATTAGGAATTTCATGATATTATCCTTTCAATGCAACCCTCATATGCCAGATTAGCATATCAACTTCATCATGTCATAATAAGGCACATAGGCGATTCATAACCAACCTTCTATCATTACCTGATAAGAATGATCTCAAAACCACATAATCAAAACATTTCAATTTTATAATCATACCACACCATCTTAATTCAATCACAAGACATGCTTCAATAGAACTTCATACCAAGTAAAAACCATCACAATTGAAGTAAAGGTTTAAGATCACAAAGTCTTACCAATTCTCCTTCAAAATCAATCATCATTGGCCTTACAGTCAACCAAACCAATTTCATCCATCAATAGGTGTAATGACATCATACAAAAGTAATTAACACAAGAACTAGGTCAATTGTATCATCACTATCCAAATTAAGATCAATTCATAACATAGGGTTGGGGGAATAGGGTTCATCATGAATTAATCAAGAATTAGATCCAATCCCAACAATTCATTACCCTAGGAAATCCATAAATTAATTAGAATAGATAAAACAAGTCTATAATCAATACATTCTTCATTTCCCAATCAATTCATAAGCAAGATGTAAGAATTGGAACTTGGTAAACGGGAACGATCCATAAAAAATCCCCTTAATTAAAGTCAATTCTGAACAATCTACACTCAATAAGCAATATAAAATTATAATTCATATAATTTATCATCAATTTCATGTTTAGAAGAAAACCAATAGAAGAGGAAAACCCTCGGAATTGGGTAATTTAGAAAAAACTTTGAAAGCACATCTTGGGGAATGAAATTCCAAAATTTAAGAACCCATACATTATTGAGACTTACTAAAAAAAATTTTGGGAAATCGGTCTTCTTCCACAAGCTTCCTTGACCCTTCAATGAAGGTTGAGTTGAGAGACAAAAGTAGAGAGAGGAGAGAGCTTTTGAGTTTTGATTTGGAGATTTGATTTGAGTGAGTTAAAATTTCTTAAAACTTATATAAAGACAAGATATACTCGCCCCCTAAATTACCCAAAATAACTCTCACCTAATCGGGTCTTGCTGAGAAGTCAAAATGCATATGAAACATTGCAAACTAATTTGGGAAGTGGCTGCGCGTCGCGGGGCAATTTAACCATTTTTTTCTAAAACCCTGGGTTAAGGCAGTGGACATCGTGGAGGCCCAGAGTAACGCTGAAAAATTTTCCTACCTAGTGTTGGCTTCACGACGCGCAATGACCTCCATATCTTAGTTGCTACAACCTACTTGGGCAGATTGCTCGCCAATGTTTGGGTCCTCTTCAAGGACCCTTCGGTCGGTTCTTGGGGAGTTTTCACTGAACGTTTGGACCCTATATTCAATATTTTACCTGCTTAATGTATTTTTACATGTTTTATACTTCTTTGACAATCCCAAACCTTCACCAAACATAGAGACGTGAACTAGTTCAATTTCGCTAGTTTCTAGACTTCAACGATGTTTCTTGACGTCTTCACTCTGAAACCTCCTAAATGTTTATAAACTTTATTTTAGGATTAAAATTTTTTATCAACCATAGAACAATATGTGAGGCTCTATATTAGGTCATGGACTCTTAAAGTGTTACACCTTCTCTTTCTCCTCCTTGTCTTTCTACTTTCCCTTATTCTTATCGTTCTCCTTCTTCTTCTTTTTCTCCTTCACCTTCGAGGCCTTCTCCTTATCATACTTTTCCTTCTTCTCCTTCTCCTCCTTTTCCTTCTTCTCGTTCTCATTCTTCTCACTAATTATAAAAATTATGTGGCAAATAGGTTTTTTCAACCTCATACACTTCAAACGTTTTGAAATCTTTTCGATCTTTGGATATCAATATTATAAGACATTTCCTTTAAAATAGGACTGAGTTTTTTAGCACAACTAATAAAAGAATCATGTTGTTGTTTACATTGTTCGCATAGACTATAAGAGCATTTGATGTTAGAAGAGGAAGGAAGAGCAATAAAAGATTGAGTTGTTGTCATGGATGAAACATCTTGTATCATTTAATCTACAAGGTAAATAAAAAGAACTGAGTGTATAATTCATTATAAAATAATAATAACATTAAGTTGCAATAGATGGATAATCTGTTGCCACAAATTAACATTATGTTACCACATATGTTTCTATTGTTGTGATATATGAAATTTCTAGTCCCACATATAAATCTTATGTTGTCATTGATGAATCATATGTTGACAACAATGTACCTATTTTTGTCATAAATGAATTTTCTTTGCCATAAATGAATCCTAAGTTTCCAAAGATGACCATTGTTGCTCTAACACATACGGTCAGATGTTACAACATATTATTAATATTGGAATATGCACCAACATATAACTAAAATGTTGCAACATATGGTACATCTTTCAACAAATGAAATATATGTTTGACAACTGAACAAGACTATATTTCTATAATTATATCAACAAAATAGCCACAAAAAGAACAACAAAAGAAACAAACACGACTTTTCACTGAATGTTAACAATATATATAAATTTCCTCAAAATTATGTTTTTTTGCGTTGGTTAATTGTCTTCAAAAAAATAATAAATAATAGGCACCATTAAATCATTATTTAATTTTTACATCTACAATATTATTTATTGTTCATTAATACAAGAAAAAAAATTCAAAAATTGTAAAATCTTTCAAAAAATTACTTACCCATTTTAAGTCGATTACGATTGTCACCACTGGAGATGAGGAGGTAAATAATGGAGATAGTAAGAGAGGAAGACAATAGAGATAGTCCATTCGGATTTTCGGACTGAAAAAGAAAAAAGAATAAGAACAAAAGAGTGAATGAACACTGGGAGAAGAACAGACAAATGATTTTTTAAAACATGATTTGGATTTAATTATAGAAGTTCAAATATGAAATGTTTTTTTGTATTTTATAAAAGATTAAAAATCTTTATAAAGGTTAATTTGGTTCCAGATTTACATTACTACATTTTAAAAACGATTTGACTAGCTCTTGGTCAATCTGTCACCAAAATTAAAATCAAGACTTATTTGAAATATTTCATTTAATTTTCTCAAGTAAATTGTTATTGTTGATATTTTCTTCTCGGTTCCTATATTTTTCCATAATCAAAGCCCGGAGAAGGAATAAATAAGAACACTCTATTGAGAATGTTTCAAAAAATTTTTAATCGAGTATGATAATTCTTATTAAATTGATTATCTTCATGCATAAGGATTCCATATTACACAATAGAAATGATTCGGTAATCCAAAAACATGTTAGAAGATTTGTAAAATAACAAATTAAATTATCAACTAGTGAAAATGAAAAAAAGTAGTACCAATTTAGAGGTTATAGAATTCTCTAATTTTATATTACAAAGTGATAAAGTTAGTGTAAGTAATAGGCAAATAGAAAAAAATGGAAACAAATAAACAACGGACAAGGTTGCAATTCTCCCAGGATACTCATTTACTATGTAAGCAATCATTATTGGATTGTACCTATTAAACTAATATGATCAAAGGTTTCCTAACAAAAACATGCAATAGTAATGCGTGATACAACCATTTCGATAATTTGATCTAGATATAGTTCCAATTTAGTACCCTTAAATCATTTAGTACGCATTTTGGCAGAATCAAGTGTACTAATATAAATAAGTAGCTACATCAACCAGAAATTTTTATGAGAACCAACAATATTGGTAAAGGATAATAAAATGATATATTTTTTTTGCAGATTATATGGTGATAAAAGGAATACCAAAAGGCTATAAAGATAGAAGATAAATGAGCAAAATTTAAAGATAAGAGAAGAAAAGGCTTAGTACACTGAATAAAAATAGATTACTTTCATGCATGTAAGTTATTATTTACCTTAAATAAGAATTAAGATGCCTATTTTCAATAATGAAGGGAAAGGTGAATGTCTACCTTCTTCTAACTGGATATATTTTTTAATAAGAATGTGAATTTACATCTTTGTACAATTTTTTTTGGAATTAATATCTAGTTAAATTATATTATAGTAAGTTAGTAACTCAACATTAGGGGTGGACCCAATATGTCAGTTTCGGGTCCTCGAACACCCATTGACTCCAAAAGGAATTATATATATATATATATA
>NC_028647.1:35026727-35078885 GCF_001406875.1 Solanum pennellii
TATATATATATATATATATATTTCCAGCGAATTTTGCAGCTTTTTTTTTTATTTTTTCTTTTTCTTATTAAGGAATTTTTTTACTCCGAATTAGTACTCGCTTTGACGTTTCGTATTCTTGATTAGTTTAGATAGCCTAAATTTTTCTTTCTTTTTTATTCTTAAATTTTCCTATGCTTTAAAACCTTTTCCACTCCCTACTTTTATGAGATTATTTATTCTAAAAAAACACGAAATCAATTATTCATTCTTCTTCTTGTTTCATAGAGAAAGTCGTCAGCCCAACTGCCCAACTACAAACTTCAACCTATTTTCTTTTTAAAATTAAAATACAAAAGTAAGCTAATCTGATTTGATGTTTGATTAAAATTAGATAATGAAAAAGAAGGGTTTGAGAAATTAGGTTTTGAGATTTTCATTGCTTATGGCCAGTTCTCTTAAGTCTTAATTCTTAAAATATATTTCACCTAAAATTTTTGTTACTTCATAACTAGGTTTAAACATTAGAATATCACATATTTAGTGTTTTATGATTAAAAATATATTGTTTCAATAATTTTGAAATAAATTTTTTTCTTGCCAACTTACTTGATTTAAAAATTATATTTTAGAATGTATACAAATTGTGCAATTGAATAATTTGTGCTAATTGACTCATATATTGCTAATTGTTACTTGTGGTGTTGAAAGATCAAATTGATATATTGATTATTGACCGTTTGTTGGGTTATTGATAGAATGTTATAGATTTTAATAAAAATTAATTGAATTATGTAAATTATTGTGTGATAAAATTGATTTTTTTCCAGGAATTTATCTTTATAAATCGAGATGGATAAATATGTCAAAAGATTGGAAATTGGGCATCCAAGTTTTAGATCTACTCATCCATCTACCTCTTCAACTATAGCTTCGAAAATTCAAAGGAAAACATTTATTTCAGATGTTGATTTAGAATCTCTTTAAGTTGATCAAGGAATAAGAATGCTCATTGAAGAATATTATCCTAATATATGTGGTGATATTAGGAGATATTATATTCTTAAAAATCCTTATCAACCTAAGGATCATAAATTTCCTAAAACTATGTTTTGGAAGGAAATGCGGCATTTTTTTTCCTTATTGGTTAAATTATCGTAAATGGTATAAGTATAGCATAACAAAAGATGCTGCATTTTATTTGTGTTTCTACTTGTTTAAAAATTAATGTGAATGTCATGGAGATGTGGTTGATGATTCTTTTAAAAAGACCGGCTTTAGAGATTAGAACAAAGATAATAAATGATTTAGAGCTCATGTTGGAGATATAAATAGCATCCACAACAAATGTCTCAACAAGATGCTTGATTTAATGAAACAATCACAGTCAATACGCACTTCATCTGATACTAAGTCAAGAAAGAAAATAGTGATTCTCAACGTCGCTTGACTGCTTCAGTTGATGTGAAAAGATTTCTCCTGAAATTAGGATTATTATTCCGTGGACATGATGAGAGTCGATCTTCTTGAAATAAAGGTATTTTCTTGAACTTTTCAATGATATAGAGATATTAATGAAGATGCTTGAAGCATTATTTTAGAAAAAAAGATCAAAAAAATGAAACGGCGTGTTCTCCATGAATTCAAAAGTATACTGTTGATTCTTGTGGTAAGGAAACAATCAAATCTATTCTTCAAGATTTAGATGGGATTATTTTGGGATAATAGTAGATTAATCAAAAGATATATTACACAACAAGCAAATGACACTTGTTTTGAGATACGTTAACAAAGAAGGAGAAATGATAGGGTGATTTGTTGGTATTATTCATGTTAGTGATATACTTGCTAGTTCATTAAAGGAAGCAATCTACTCTTTTCTTTTAGATCACTATTTAAGTCCATCCTAAATACGTGGGCAAGGTTATGATGCATCTAGCAATATGAAAGGACATATAAATGGTCTTAAAACTTTTTATTTTGAATGAGACTTCATCGGCATATTGCATTCACTGTTTTGCCTACCAATTGCAGTTAACACTAGTGGCACTTGCATAGAAGAATTCAAATGTAGATGAATTTTTTTGCTTAGTTGCTAATGTGTTAAATATTGTTGAAGCATCTTTTAAGAGCATGGATTTTCTTCCGAAGAACCAAGATGAATAGTTAAAGGAGTTTCTCATATCAGGAGAAGTTCGTACTGGGCTAGATTAAATCCATAACTTGGACTTCAACCTCCAGGTGATACTCGTTGTGGTTCTCATTGTAGAAAAATAAATAATCTTATTGTTTTATTTCCATCAGTTATTCATGTTCTTGAATTGACTAGATGCTAGTGCCCAAACTATAAAGATAGACGTCTTTTCTAAAACTCTTGTGGATACGATTAAGAAATTTGATTTTTCCTTTATGCTGCACTGAATGTGAAAAGTTCTTATCATGAAAAATGAATTGAGCTTCTCATTACAAAGTATGGATCAAGATATTGTCAATGCTTAGAGATTTGTTGCTTTGACATAAAAAAGATTACCAAATAGGAGGGATAATGAATTTGAATCATTAATGGATGATGTATCTTCCTTTTCTGATAAACATAATATAGTCATTCCTGATCAGAATGCTTGCTACATTCCTTTAAAGTCAGTGTAAAGCTCTTGATGTTACATATTATCATTATTTTCCAGTTAAAATATTTTATATTGTTATTGATTTGCATCTTCAAGAGTTTAATAATCGTTTTGATGTTGTGAGTACTAACTTACTTCTCGGTATGGCTAGTTTGAATTCAGTTAATTCATTTGGTAGTTTTGATTAGGGAAATATAATGAGGTTGCCTAAATATTATGTGAATAACATTGACAAGAACAAGCTTCGGGACCTTAAATTTCAGCTTGATAGCTTTATAGTTTATGCTTGTGGTTCTGACAAGAGGTTCTTCAACTTGAAGGGAATTAGTGGTCTTGCTAAAATATTGGTAAAGTCAAATCTACATCAAACTTTGTGTAACATTCTGGAATATCATATGTCTAATGAAGATCTCAGTATGCCCTAAAGATGGGCTATTAGGGGTACATAGGCACCCCAATGCCCAATATTGAGAAATATTGAGCATAGTATAGAAAAATTGGCTAATGGATATTAGCCAATTTTTTATATACGAATAAGAAATATACTTTTTGGGTTGCCATCGCTAATGTAAGATTCATTGATCAAGAGGTGTACCTATAATGAAGACCCTAAGCTAAAAACACAGTAGATATTTTATGCATAAGGTATGAGGCATCCAAGTGTCAAGCCTAGTAGCATAGAACATAGCACATGATCGTTTAAAATGATCATGTATATTAAGCAGTGCCCAAGGACACGGTGAGGGTCCTTGGGAAAACAAGCAAACATTCCCAAATGAACCATAAATAATAGTTAGTTAGGAAAGTGCAACCAACCCATGTGCAAGCACATGTTCAAGATATGTGAAGAAGCTGCCAAAGGTGGGGACCACCCTAACAAAATTAGGTTAGGGTAGTTAGGGGGAAAACGTGCACAAGGGACCACTCCATGTGAGGCCTAACATCCCTAACAATTCTACACTCTAACCTACTGCCCTAAATAACTAAATAACCTAGGATTAACCGAATTGGACCCATTAGTGCACCCGACAACCTAGGACCAAAACCAGGTTTACATTAACCTAGTACTTGTTAAAGAGACAACCTAGTACCTAACCTAGGATGATCCAAAAGGTTAGTTACGGTCCTAACAACTTAGGGGTAATTTAGTAATTCCCCTAGGTTACGTAATTAATTAATTTAGAAAAATAATTAATTCATTTAAAAGGTCTAAAATCGAAAATAAAAAGGAAATTTTCAGATTTCTGTTAAGTCTAGAAAGGGTAAACCTAGTACCTTACCTAGGATGGTCCAAAGAGTTAGTTGAAATCGTAACGACTTAAGGATACATTATTAAATACCCTAGGATACTTAATTAATTAATTTAACAACATAATTAATTAATTTAAAGGGGCAATACCGAAATCATAAATCAATATCAAGATTTTGATTAAAACAAGAAAAAAGACAACCTAGTACCTAACCTAGGATGGTTCAAAGGATCGGTTATGGTTATAACGACTTAAGGGTCCTTTAGGAATTACCCTAGGTCACTTAATTAATTAAATTAACCATTTAATTAATTAAATTAAAGGGTTCAAACTGAAATTCTTACACTAACCTAATACAACTCAAGAAACATCCTAGTACTTTATTTTCGTTTCAACGATTTAGGGGGACTTTAATAGTTACCCTAGGTACCTTAATTAAATAAATTATACTTTTAAATAATTAATTTAAAGGTGCAAAAATAATTTCTTAGGAAAAATTTCAGATTTGACAAACTATTGTGTTTCCTAGTTCTAGTCAATCTAGGAGAGGCTTTTTATTAATTAGTAAATTAATTTATTTAATTAACTTATTAAACCCTAGTTGAATGGGACAAGATTAGTTATTAAACATAAGAATCACGTTCAAACTAATAGACAATAAGGACGAAAAACAGTAAGTAACGAACACAAGAAAAAGGCAGAAAATTTATCGATTAATCTACGGCGATTTCAAGGTTTCTTCAAGATTTCGTTCAAGGTGGTCTTTGCAGATTACTTTCTAAATACGGTATGGGTTTCTCTCCTGGACCTCTTTCTCCAAGAGAAATTTCTTTCAAATGAGCCAAAGATCTTGGAAACTAGGATTGTTCATGTGTTCTCGTCGAACTCCTTTGTCCCTAGTATCCTTTTCGATTCCATGTTTAATAGGTTAGATATCATGTTGTCTGTATGTGGTGCTGGATGATCTAATGTGTAATGTTCTTGAATTATGATTGTCTATTAACCTATGAAGTTGCGATCGTATAAAGTAAAGTGCTTAAAATGTGAATCATGAATCGACAATGTGTTAGTTACACCCGTAATTGTTTTAAGTGTTGATGTGTTTGTCTGAATGTTGCATTGCTGTTATTGTAACGTTATGAAGGTGTTTAATTCATAAAATATTAATGTGATGTTGTCCAATATGTCTTAAAAGTGCTACCCTAATGTTATGGACGAAGATTGGTTAAGACAATGATGACATTATGTTCAGATGTGTCCGAAACTGTTATGTATGAAGATGATTATGGTTTGTTGTGTATACCTACTGTAAATATGACTTGTTGATAATGTTCTATTAGTTCACTGATCATATTATGCAGTTCAATATGTTTAAAAACATTATGCCTAAAGTTATGGTTTTAAGGTTGGCTAAAAAGATCTCAATAAAATCATAATTTGATTGTTTGTTTGGCTTATGCCAATCAAATGGCTAACAAGACGTTGTCCAAAAGAGATGCATCAAATGGATATATTATTATGTTAAATAATTAAAATATTGACTAATGAATAATATAAATATCCAACCAAGCATGAAAGAATGTAAAATTGACCTATGCCAATAAAGATAGTTATGTAGTCTATACCCAAATGTTAATGCCAATACTAATCATTTGTCAATCTTGTGTAGTAGGAGTATCAAATATATTATAAGCACTTTTGAAGTAATTCAATGAATCCATAACAAAGGGTAGGCCACTCATTGGGACAACTGCAAACATGCTCTACAGGAATGACATAGGAATATGAAACTCATTGAATGAAGTGTTCATCGTACATAAACGATAATATAAATCTACTATACTAAAGTAAGTAACTTGACTTATATCATAATTAAAAGGGTCTAAAGTAAGTAAGTGACCAGAATGGGGTGTTAAAAAAGGTGAGATAAGTCTCATTTACGCCTAAGCTACTATGTTAAAAGAATACTCACGTTTGAATGTGTTAGAATGTGTGAGCCAGTCTCATTAACATCAAAGCGTGATATTTAAGGAAAATTCACATTTCATCAATGTAAAGTAAGGATGACAAATCATCAATAGAGTACGTAAATCACAATCTAGAGGCAAGCCTTTATAATGCTTGAGTCAACATTAGAAGATAAAGAATAAATGAACATTCACGTAATGAGGTGAGTAATTATGTTAATCTATGATGCTAATGAAAATGGTGACAACATGATAAAAGGCTAAGATGAATGGTGACACAAGTGTCAACCAAGCGTAAGTAAATTTTACTAAAAGTACTCACCTAAGAGAGTGTTGAATATCAAGAGACAAGTCTCAATCATACTCAATATATAAGTATAAGGACAATTCACACTTAATACTAATGACGAGATGAGAAATCATAAAATGAGAAATAATGCCCTCATGCCAGCTTTCATGATGTATGAGTTGAATGTAATGAAACTTTATAATGAGCACCGATAGGCTATCTATGAGTGGTGATGCCTTCCTTCGGGAAGGACAGAGGTTCACGTAACTCTCATGAGATGAGACTGTCCAGCATGCCGGGTATGCGTCTCCTTATATCTCCTAGTCTTTGAACCTATACTGCCAATATAGGGATATAACAGGGTTCGACTCCCTATATACACTAGCATGTTCAGGTCACTTTTGTCGGTGGTTCCACCTCTTTTCGGTGTGGGGCAGAGACTGGATATCATCATGCTAACATGATATATGTCTGTTAAGGTTAAAGTTCCCAAATAAAGAATAAGGCAAGTCTCAAAGTTTGAAATATAATGAAATGAACGATATTGAAGGTGTTTGTTCAAGACAATCAGGAGGTGAAATCAAATTCAAGTAATGACATTAGGTCATTCTTGGTCATTGCACTTCATGATACCGATGAGAGTCTTGAACTTCATCCAAGGTATAGATGGTGTTTACATAAGCCTAGGAATGAATGAACTGAATAATGTGAAGTAACAATGAACGAATGAAGAAGACTCTGTGTTTTATCTAATGAAGTCCCTCGGGTTGAAGTCCCATATCTTGGGACCTCACTTGAGATGTCTTATGGTACATAAATAGTTTCAAAGTCCTGTATATATGAAATGTATAATATATAAAACATGAAAGTAATAATGTCAATGTCATTATCAATAGAGAATTACTTATGAAAGATAATGAATATATAGTGTAAAGAATGACTAACTATAAGGTAGGGAAATCATTCCTTACTCCTTGGTTACTTAAATCGGTTCAGTGTGGGTGTGGGACTACAATGAATCATTTCACTTGTAAGTAAAACATAGGACTTAAAGAATTATTAAACTACACAACAACAAGAAGAAATTGACTGAAAAATAATCTTAAGTGTACAAAAAAAGGAACTCTAGGCCTAAAAGTATCAAAAATCTCAAATCTTCGCCCGAGTTGTTTTAAAATTATGTTGATGTTACTAATATCTTTTAATCATATAGAAAATTAGTTGTGTGCTTTGAATGCTTTAAATTAATCATATTCATGCGACAATTTACAAGTAACGATTTTGGAAAGTCTTATGACTAGACTTTCAAGAAATAGCATGTTGTTTAGGAAGAGCTTTATTTGATCATGCATAGTCTTATGTGTATGTGTGAATACACCCATACTTATTACAAGTGGTGTACTAACCCCTACTATTTACTATTTTATCGATGCAGGTTAAGGGAAAGATTGACGAAGCTTGCAACAGTTTGGACATCAGCGTTTCTCCCGACAATTTGGTAGGTCATCTTGATTTCAAGGAAGCTACAGTTTTAGTGTAGCCTTAGTTTTAGACCAAGATAGTGGATGTTTTACCTAGCCTTTCTTTCTTACTTTCATTTCGAAGCTTTTGTTTTAGAGTCGTGTTTGGAAAACATATTTATGATATATTCTTATTTTGTTTCAAATTGATTCTTATGATAGATGGTTGTTAAATTTACGTTGAGCTTAGTATATGATAAATTCATGAAAAAACTATATGAAGTCAATATATACTTCATACGTTTAAAAGTTCTAAATTTTTTGCTAATAACCATATGAATGTGATGAATGCAAGATCAGGCTTGTCTGCGACTTCTGATAGGTCAACAACGCCTGTTGCGATCCGTATTCCTGAATCTGGGTTGTGACAACCTTGGTATCAGAGCATGAGGTGAAATTACCTAGGAACTAAAGCTCAACACAAACACATTACATAGTTTGTAGGATATGGTTGTGAAGCGCGCCACAATCATGACTTAGAGACTACGCGATGATAGGAAATTCTCCCTTCTTCTACTCTCTATCGTGCTATCTAGAGCTTCGACACTTTGTGTCAGTATAAGTATCTAACTTCCTTATTATCTGAATGCGTAGAAGAATACACACAATAATTAGGATGGCCAAGTGGTCTAAGACTCTAGGATCAAGATCTGGCCTTCCCAGGAAGGGGCCATAATGGAAATGCCCAATATGGATGAAAGACGTGTGGTGAATGTGGTTGTTCTCATGGAGGTGAATTCATGGTAATGTCTAAAAGTCTTTTATGAGTATTGATGAGGAGCAGAAGGATAAGTAGGCTATATACCAACTCAAGAATATGTCTTTGACATGGATTTTCTACATAAGTGTTACGCTATATTAGACTATAGAAACAGGGCAGTAAGGTTTGAGTGTCCAAATAAGTTGCTAAAATAAGAAGGGCGTGGTTCAAATCCAACAGGCCAAGGCAGATGCTTAGCCTCGACCAAATGCTTAGTAGAACCCTCCAAGAGAAACCGGTTCTATGCGTTGAAAGGAAGAGACGAACAAGAGAAGTCCACGGATGTGGATAATGGTAACTTGCTTGTCTTCTTTTCTTTTTATGCATTATTAGATCCAGGATCTAAATTGTCTATAGTAACCTCTTTTTGTGGCTAATCAATATGACTTACTTTGTCAGATCTTGCATGAACCATTTCTAGTTAGTACTCCCATAGGAAAGAGTGTTAAGGTCGAAGAGGTATGTATAGAAGTATATGGCATAGTGGCGAGTCCCTTTGAAATTAAGTTGGGTGCCATTAAGTTCAATTCTTAAGGCCAACAAGATTTTATCTAAGAGGTTAGATATACTATTCCTAAGTCTGTTTTATGTTTAAGAAACTCTAAGTTTAAGTGTTTTAGTTGATTTTATGTGGTAAATTGCTAATCGTATGTATTATAATAGCACCATGTAAGTTAAAACGAACTTATGTTACATTTTATGTTGCTGTTTTTCGGTAGCATAGGCATGTTTTCTGTGGTGCATGATTTGTGATGTGCATTAAGTTAAGTATGATTGAGAAGGAAATTCCTCAATCTCAAATATGAAGCTTCATACAAGCTTGAGAGATATGCATAATCCAAATAAGTGTGAATCAAATATTCACAAAAGGGAAACGTTTAAGTATGACAAAGTAACTTTCGAAAGTCACCTCTTTGTTTAAAGTATGTGTAAGTGTCATTCACGGACGAATGTTCATGAAGGGGGGATAATGTAACATTCCGGAAAATCATACGTTTAATGAAGAGCCTAATATTCCCTTAGGATAGCCTATTAGGGTTATATAGGTTCCCCAATGCCCAATATTGGGCATCGTATACAAAAATTGGCTAAGGGATATTAGCCAATTTTCTATATACGAATAAGAAATATACTTTTTGAGTTGCTATACCCAATCTAAGATTCAGTGACCAAGAAGTGTAAAAACAATGAAGACCCTAAGGTAAAAACACAGTGGATATTTTATGCATAAGGTATGAGGCATCCAAGTTTCAAGCCTAGTACCATAGAACATAACTCATGATCATTTAAAATGATCATGTATATTAAGCAGTGCCAAGAACATGGTGAATGTCCTTGGGACAATAAGTAAACATTCCAAAATGAACCATAAATAATAGTTAATTAGAAAAGTGCCACAAATGCATGTGCAAGCACATGTGGAAGACATGTGAAGAAGTTTTCAAAGGAGGGGACCACCCTAACAAAATTTTGTTAGGGTAGTTAGGGAGAAAAATATGCACAAGGGACAACTCCATGTGGGGCATAACCTCCCTAACAATTATAGACTCTAACTTAATTTCCTAAATAACTAAATAAACTAGGAATAACCGAACTGGACCCATTAGTGCACCTGACAACCCAGCACCAATACCAGGTTTACACTAACCTAGTACTAGTTAAAGAGACAACCTAGTACCCAACCTTGGATGGGTCAAAAGGTTAGTTATGGTCCTAAAAACATAAGGGTACATTAATAATTCCCCTAGGTTACCTAATTAATTAATTTAACAAATTAATTAATTAATTTAAAAGGGATAAAACTCTAAATAAAAAAGATTTTTTTCAGATTTTAGTTAAGACAAGAAAGGGACAACCTACTACCTAACCTAGGATGGTCCAAAAAGTTAGTTGAGATCCTAATGACCTAAGGGTACTTTAGTAATTAACGTAGTATACTTAATTAATTAATTTATAAACTTAATTTATTAATCTAAAGAGAAAAAACCGAAATCACAAAGCAATATCCAGATTTCGGCTAAAAGATGAAAAAGACAACCTAGTACCTAACCTAGGATGGTTCAAAGGATTAGTTATGGTGATAAAGACTTAAGGGTACTTTAGTAATTACCACAGGTTACTTAATTAATTAAATTATATATTTTATCAATTAAATTAAAGGGTTCAAACCAAAATTCTTAAAATAACCTAGTACAACTGAACAAACGTCCTAGTACTCAACCTAGGATGGTCCAAAAGGGTTAATTTTTGTTCCAATGATTAAGGGGAACTTTTGTAGTTAACCTAGGTACCTTTATTAATTAAATTATCCATTTAATCAATTACTTCAAAGGGTCAAGACGAAATTCATAGGAAAATTTTCAGATTTGACAAAATATTGTGTTTTCCTAGTTCTAATAAATATAGTAGGGGCTGTTTAGTAATTAGTTAACTACATTATTTAATAAAATTATTAACCCTATGTTGAATGAGTAAATATCAGATATTAAACCTAAAAATCACGTTCAAACTCATAGACAATCGCAAAAACAGTAAGCAACGAATGCAAGAAAAAGGCAGAAAATTTATCGATTTCGCTACGGCGATTTCAAGTTTTCTTCAAGGTTTTGTTCAAGGTGGTCTTCGTATATTAAGTTCTACATAAGTTATGGGTTTATATCATGGAATTCTTTCTCCAAGAGAACTTTATTTCCAACGATTAAAAGATCTTGAAAATTAGGGTTGTTCCCATGTTCTCGTCGAACTCCTTTGTCCCTAGTATCCTTTTCGATTCCATGTTGAATAGGTTAGATATCATGTTGTTTGTATGTGGTGATGGCTGATCTTATGTGTAATTTTCTTGAATTATGATTGTCTATTAACCTCTGAAGTTGTGATCGTATAAAGTTAAGTCCTTAAAACGTGAATAATGAATAGACAATGTCTTATTTACACCCGTAATTGTTTTGTGTTGATGTGTTTGTCAGAATGTTGCATTTATGTTATTGTGACGTTATGAAGGTGTTAAATTCATTAAATATTAATATGATGTTGTCCAATATGTCTTAAACTTTTATGTGTGAAGATGATTACGTGTGAAGATGATTACGGTTTTGTTATGTATACCTACAATAAATGTGGCTTGTTGATGATTTTGTATTCATTAAGTGATTATATTATGCTGTTTAATATGTTAAAAAATGTTATGCCTAAAGTTATGTTTTAAGGTTGGCTAAAAGATCTCCATGAAATCATAATTTGAGTGATTGTTTTGCTTATGCCAATCAAATGGCTAACAATACATTGTACAAAAGGGATGCATGCAAATGGCTATAATATTATGTTATATAATTAAAATATTGGTTAATGAATAATATACATATCCAACCAAGAATAAAAGAATGTAAAATTGGCCTATGCCAATAAAGATGGTTTTGTAGTCTCTACCCAAATGTTTATGCCAATACTGATCATATGTCAATCTTGTGTAGTTAGAGTATCAAATATATTATAAGAACTTATAAATTAATTCAAATAATCCATAGCCAAGGGCATGCCACTCATTGGGACAACTCCCAACATGCTCTAAAAGAATGACATATGAACTCATGAAACTCATTGAATAAATTTCTCATCCTCCATAAATGATGATATGAATCTACGACACTAAATCAAGTAAGTAAAGTGAGTTATAACATAATTAAATGGGTCTAACGTAAGTAAGTTACCAGAGTGGGGTGTTAAAGAAAGTGAGACAAGTCTCACTTACACCTAAGATACTATGTTAAAAGAATATTCACGTTTGAAGGTGTTAGAATGTGTGAGCCCGTCTTAATAACACCAAAAGGATGATATAAAAGGAAAATTCACATTTCATTAATGTAAAGTAAGGATGAACAGTAATCAATAGAGTAAGTAAATCTCAATCTAGAAGCAAGCCTCCATTATGCTTGAGTCAACACTAGAAGATAAAGAAGAAATGAACATTCACGTAATGAGGTGAGTAATTATGTTAATATATGATGCTAATGAAAATGGTGACAACATGATAAGAAGCTAAGATGAATGGTGAAAAAAGTCTCAACCAAGCCTAAGTAAAGGTCACTAAAAGTACTGACCTAAGAGAGTGTTGAATATTAAGAGACAACTCTCATTCATACTCTATATATAAGTGTAAGAACAATTCACACTTAATACTAATGACGAGATGAGAAATCTTCTAATGAGCAATGATGCCCTCATACTAGAAGCAAGCTTCCATGATATATGAGTTGAATGCAATGGAACTTTATACTGAGACCCCATAGTCTAGCTATGAGCGGTGATGCCTTCTTTCGGGAAGGATGGAGGTTCACGTAACTCTCATGAGATGAGGCAATTCGGCATACCGAGAATAGGTATCCTTATATCTCCTAGTCTTTGAACCTATACTGCCAATATAGGGATCTAGCAGGGTTCGACTCCCTATATACGCTAGCATGTTCGGGTCACTTTGGCCGGTGATTCCACCTCTTTTCGATATGGGGCAGACACAAGATATCATGATACGCACGTGATCTATGTCGGTTAAGGGTAATGCTCCCTAAGAAAGAATGAGGTCAGCCTCAAAGTATGAAAGACAATGAAATGAACGATACCAGAGGTGTTTGTGCAAGACAATCAGGAGGTGAAATCAGATTCAAGTAATGACATTAGCTCATTGTTGGTCATTGCACTGCATGATCCCGATGAGAGTGTTAAACTTTATCCTAGATATAGCTGATGTTTACATCAGCCTACGAATGAATGAAACGAATAATGAAAAGTAAGAATGAACGAATGAAGCAGACTCTGTGTTTGCTAAAGAAGGCCCTCGGGTTGAGGTCCCATATGGTGGGCCCTCATATCAAATGTCTTATGCTACATCACGATTCCAAAGTCTCGTGTATATGAAATATATAATATATAAAACATGAAAGTAATGAATTCAATGTCATGATCAATAGAGAATTGCTTATGAAAGGTAATGAATATATAGTGTAAAGAATAACTCACTATAAGGTAGGGAAATCATTCCTTAGTCCTTCGATTACTTACATCGGTTCATTATTGGTATGGGACTAAAATTAATCATTGCACTTGTAAGTAAAACATATGACCAAAAGATTTATTAAACTACACAAGAACAAGAAGAAACAGATTGAAAAATAATCTTACAAAATTAGTTGTGTGCTATGAATGCATTAAAATACATCATATTCATACCACAATTCACAAGTAACAATTTTTGAAAGTCTAGTGACTAGGCTTTCCAGAAATAGCATATTGTTTAGAAAGAGCTTTCTTTGATCATGCATAGCCTTATGTGTATGTGTGCATACACCCATACATAGTAGAAGTGGTGTACTAACCCCTAGTATTTACTATTTTATAGATGCATGTTAAGGGAAAGATTGATGACCCTTGCAACGGTTTGTACATCAGCGTTTCTCAAGACCATTTGGTAGGTACTCTTGATTTCGAGGATGCTATAGTTTTATTTTAGCCTTAGTTTTAGACAAAGCTAGTGGAAGTTGTCTATAGTGTTTCTTTCGTGCTTTAATTTTGAAGCTTTTGTAATAAGGTCGTGTTTGGCAAATGTATTTATGATATATTCTTATTCTTTTTTGAATTGATTCTTATGATAGATTGTTTTTACATTTACGTGGAGCTTAGTATATGATGAATTCATGAAATAACTATATGAAGTCTATGTATACTTCACACGTTTAAAAGTTTTAAATTTTCCGCTAAAAATAACCATATGAATGTGATGAATGCAAGATTAGGCTTGTCTCCAACCTCTGAGAGGTCAACAACCCCGGTTGTGATCGCGATTCCAGAATCCGGGTCGTGACACTTGGAAACTTGTTTATTTGCTTAGAAAGTTGACTCTCATTCCTCCCGTTGCTACTACTTCTGTGGAACGAGCTTTCTCATCCATGAAGTACATTAAAAATGAACTTTGTAATAGTATTGGTGATGAATTTTTGAATGTTTGTTTAGTTTTCAATGTAGAGTGTAAGATATTCACAAATGTAAGTAATGATGCTATTATTTATCGTTTTCAATATATGAATAGTCATCAAGCACAATTGTTACTTTAAGACTAGAAGTCTCTTTTTTTGTAATGATAAATTTAGTAGTAGGTCATTGGGACTTATAACTAGAGGTTGTTTTTTATGATGATAATATTGGTCGTTGTTGTATTTATTTTTACTTTTTAATTAAACGTTTTGAGTTTTTATACATTTATATTTTTTATTAAAGATAGTATATGTCTACACTATGTGATTGCTAACACATTCATGTCAAAGGAAGTGAGCACCTACTACTTTTAAATCATGGATTCGCCATTGCCAAACTTTATAAGGTTATTTTTTGTAATGAAATATTTAAATTGAGATATTATTATAACTATTTTATTATGTTGATAATATAATAAATATGATAAGTAGTGGTATAATAGTATAATAATATGATTTTATTATTAATTAATATTGTAAGACCCCAAAATGAGTTAGGGTGTCTAGAGACTAAAATGTTTTTATTAAGGTTATAAGTTCCTACAAAGACTTATAATATGGTTTCTAGTAAGTGTGTAAAGTTTGAAGTTATTTGGAAGTCCAACGTAAAGGGACGACCAAAACGTTCGACGACCGGTCACCTATGTGTCTCATGTGTCCATGCGTGTTTATATATTGTATTTCATGAGCTTATTAAGTAGTAGAATGAGTTATAATGATGTTTAAATATGGTATATGGAGTTCATAGAAGTTTGGAGGTCAAACGACGAGAACGTCCAAGGCGTTCGAAAGATAGCCCTTAAGACGCTCAACGTGTGTCTTGATCGGGCCTAGCTTGTTTGGACGAGTTGCGAGTATTGGTTTTGGGTGAAACTCATGTGGAAGGTCTAAAACTTGTTAAGGGTTGTATTTACGTTGGAAAAGTCTGGGTACAACTTTTAATGGGCCCCGCAAAAGGCCCCACAAGAAGGACCCATGGTTGGTTGAAACACTGCCTTGGCAGTGTCAATCGACGGACAAAACGATGGACAGTTGGTCAACAAACGCCTCTAGGTGAGGTATGGTAGATTGGTACTTATATTCGGCAGGTATAAACCCAAAAATTGGCCAAGGACCAACCGAAGGAAGCCAAAGGATGGCCAGTAGACTGACCTACGGCCAGTCAATGGGTCTGTCGATTGTGGCCTATAGATGCAGCATTGCCTCTATTTTATGTAAGGGGTGAACGGGAAATTGAGTCAACGATCTAAGCTGAATACGATAGGTTTATTTAGCTACTTTTTAGCGTATATAAGTCATCTATCACGTGAAGAACCAATTAAAAATCCCTCTCCCACGAAGTCGAACCTTTCCCTCCAAAAATATTCTTCCTTGAAACCACCATTGTTGGTGAAGCTCAAGAACATCTTGGAGCTTGGATTTCCATGGATGAATCATAATGTTATATAGGTTTTCAAATATACAAAGGTATGATGATTATTCATCTCTAAGTAACCTTTCACTTGGAGAGTTAATCTCAATGTTTTAAAAAGAGTTTTCATGATCAAAGCTCTCCTTCTTCAATCTAGTTCTTTCTAATAGAGTTTTGTATGATTAAATCATGATGAAATGAAGTTTCTACATTTTTTTGAATGTTATTTTTACTCTAATTGCATGATGAACCCACGTTCCTTACTTTAATCGATTTAGCCTTGCATGGGCTTTATGATATGACTTTTTATTGACTGAATTATGATTCTATTACATTGAAGTTGTTATATCTACTGTTATTTATGTTAATTGATGTTGAAGAATCCATGTAGATGATTTGAACATGTTTAGCCTTGTTTTCCATGATTCACTGTAACGTTGGTCTTTTGATGATTTAATGGGGAATTCGATTGTATAGGGCTAGTTGTATCTAATATATTAATTGGATATTATCTATGAATTGTAAAAAAGTGATTCATGTTGATCAATGTTGGTTAGCCTATAATTCTTTTACTTTGTATTGATGCCTAAAATAACATGTTCACTATAATCTAAAGGTTATAGCAATGGTAGTAGGATTTCGTGTAGATTATATTTTCCTTATATACTTCCTTATATTTATTATGATAATTGGTTGTTGGTATGAATTCTTGATGATCAAATAAAAGGAATCTTGGGATGAATTGATCTACGTTCTTCTAGCCTACAATTTGAATGTTGTTATAAACATTATGAGATCTTTATTCTAGGGTAGATGAAGCATGATTTAGATTTGATTCATATCTATTTGGCTACTGCCCTAAATGTATATTGTTGGTACATGATGATTGATGAACTAAACTAGAGAGGTTAGTTGATGACCTAGGACTCTCTACTTCCTAGTACATGTGAGATGCCTTGTATTATGTTATAGTGTGATTTTGTAGCAACTTTTAAATGGTTTATTTTATGATTAAAGTACATATAGCTACTTCCATATATATGAATTGTTGATAAATAAGGTGTATTGATCAATGAGGATAAAAGGATGAGAAATTGGTAAGAATTCTTATCTTCTCTACTCTCCTACTTCTCTACTTCCTTATAGTAATGTTGATGAAGACTTGTATGGCATTGTGTTGTATGGTCCACTTATGGTGGCGGTGTTTACTTTATTGTCATTATATATGTGTTAAACATATCCTTTAAGAAAAATTGATGATTATATGTATGAATGGTTATGATGATCACTTTATGTGTAACTTGTGCCTAGTCTTCTACTTGAATTGTTAATCTAGGTTATGTTACTATTGTTATGCGCATATAAATGATTATACTAATATCATGTTTACGTTCTGTCATTAATGAAGTGTTAATGATTAATAACCCTACCGATGTACCCCTTAAATGAATGGGTAAATATCAAAGGTTAGGAGTCTTGATTATATTGTGTAGATTGTCTTGCCTCCTATTCTATTTTGTGTGTTGTGTAGTTTATTCTTGAAGGTATATTTTTTTCCTAAGAGGGTGGCTGAATCAATATGTTTTTGATAGCCATTATGTGATCATGTTGACCAATGTACACACACACTCACTTTACATGCATGTTACAAATATTATAGGTCATGGTGTTTAAATGAAAGGTAGTTCTCATATTAACTAGTGTCTACTACTATGCATGGTAAGATGATGTTTATGAAAGCATGATATGTGTTTTCTTAGCTAGGATGACTTCATAGGTGTACTAGTATTAGCAAGGGTACGGGACATTGCCTATGCATTGAACATGTGTACCTTGATAGGATAGTTCTAGTTTTGGTTTCTATAGGTATGAATATGTATGTATGAACATGTGTGACTTAATGTATTATGTGAAACGTTTGCTCAAACATATGTATACACACACACATGTATGAAGATCTAGTCAAGAGAGGGGTCTTGAATGGTGTATTCATGTGTACCCTAAACTAGATGATGCTTTACATATGCGATGTTCATGTGAAGGGATTCTTTACATGATTTATGTTGATGAAATTTCATCTATGACCTATGAGTTAAGAATATAAGGGATGACTCTCCTAAACCTATGTTTTAAAAAGTAAAAATATAATAAAGGTTTTCAATAAAGGAAACTTTGATTAGCACCGAGTGAACTTGAATATGAGTGTGTGTCCATTCCTATGGTATAATGGTAGGTCACCATAAACCTCATGGAGTGGATAGCCTCATGACCCAAAAGGGTGTTGGAGTGATGTTTCCATAAGAGAATAACTACAATGCCTAATCTTAGAATAAAGAGGGTTTTCACATATATCCCCAAGTTCCATAACTATGTTGCCATCATAGGATACTAGCTAGTGGATCCACCAAAAAAGCTATGTCATGTTTAGTTCAACTTTGGCCGGTAGACCACCCTTTTTTAGTTTGGGGTTTTATGACACCAGATTCCATGCTTAGCATCACATAGTCTATGTCTATTAAGGCTATAGTCTCCCCAAAGTAAAATGGACAATGGAAGTAAATGACTAGTACCCTAACTCGAATGTCTTAAGGGAGGTTACTTAGAATAGGTGAAAGTAAAGAACCCATCTATACATTGCACAACTATCTCCCTAGGAAGTTCTAGGGAGGTGTTCTAATGCATATCACTGTCACATCCTAAGAATGCAGCTCAGATGAGACCAGCGTCGTTAACCTCTCACAGGTCGCTGAACACCCTCTTCTTAGCGTTCATCACAATCATACAGCTAAATTTAGCAGAAAAATTAAAACTTTTAGCATACTATTGAAGTATACTTAGACTTCATATTTAACATTCATAAGTCATATGATATTCTAAACAATTGTCTCATATATATAAAGCCATCTAAGAGTTCAAATATAAAGTTAGCGAATAAATAGTCAATATGCCATATAGGCCTTGATACAAATGAATCAAAGTAAGCATTATGGAAATAGATAATCCTAATATCTACTAAAGTATTCATAAGCTTGAAAATAAATGATAGCGTCCCGAACATGACGACCTACCAAGCCTTGGAAAAAGAATCCAAGCTTCTTCAAATTGGCCTCCTAAAACTTCAACAACCAGAACCTACTTTTGTAGTAATATAAAGTAATGGGGTTAGTACGCCACATCTACTAAATATGGGTATATGCACATAACATATAAAACATGCATGAAAAATGATAATTTATCATTTCATTAGAAAACATGTTATGTCATGTGAAAGTATTCAATGCACATTCAATATAACGTGTACTAACTAAGAATACCATCAACTTACAAAATGATCATAATCAATGACATATTTTCATAGAAACATGTTAACATATTCAATAAATAATATAAAAATAACATACGAAACACTTACCAATGATCTCATCCCCAACCTACAAGTGCAATGGTAATGTGAATCCCCATAACCCTACACAACCAAGTAGATAAGATAGGAGACCATAAGTAAAGCTTTGCTTCATGTAACTTGTAACATAAATAGTCATCACTTCATATAACAATCTAACCCAATAATGTATTTTTCATAATTACCAACATTCATGTAAGAGCAACATCATGTATCATAAATATATGTCTTTCATCTCATTATATTACATAAGAACAATCTTCATGGACTTCCCTTAGATTCAACTCGTGAAATATCTAGGTAGAGTTTCATACCCCTACCTATACTAAGTAGACTCCTCAAATAACCCTAGTAAACGTTCATTCACTTGCCTTGCATGTTACATGAGGGAACATTCGCCTTAACTGACATAGACCATGTCAGCTAAATATGGAATCCGGTGTCTTCCCCACACCAAAATGAGGTGGTCTACCGGTCAAAGTAGAACCTACATGACATAGTGGATCTACTAGATAGTATACTATGGTGGAAACAGAGTTCAAGAACTAGGAGATGTATCAGAGACCCATAGTTCCACAATACATGGCAACCTCAATCTCATGAGAATCATTGTGAACCTACCTTCCACTATAGAAGGGACACTTCTCATATCTAGTCCATAGATGCTTAGCTTAAGTCCCTTTTCTTGAAATAACCTTTTTATTTTCTTTCATAATAAATTTATCATAGGTCATAGGAGGTTAAATCCCTGTAAAAACATCATCATGAGATATTTTAGGGTTAGATGAGAATTTCCTTTCATCGCAACCCTTCATATGTGAGATTAACATAACATAGTCATCTTGTGTAAAGCATACAACAGAATATCATAGCTTGCGTTTACGTAGTCTTATCATGATCTCACATTTAACATCTCATATCCAAGAATATACACATAAAAAATCATACATACATTCATAATACAACATCGTGATTCATAGGATAACATAAACATTGTAGAGTAATCACAACTTTAAAAGACTTACCTCTTATTCTCAGAACCTTATTCATCTTACTCTATTCATTATCATATATAGTAAAATACTCAATAACATAATCAATAACAACTCATGAAATCACGTACAAGATAATTGCATAGCGTAGGATAAGGGAAACAGGTCGTAAAGGAGTTCATTCAAACCTTTAATTCCAACCCTAATGTTTACACATTATCAAATACTATAAACATCCCATCCGGAACCATCACTTAGAGAAGGATCACGTATCACACGACATTCAAACATTATTAATCAAATACTCAACAATTCGTGTGAAATTAACCTTAGAAAATGTTTACTTTTCGTCAAAAATCATAAATCTAGGGTTAAGAAGAAAATCCGTTTTGTAGAGTAAAAACCCTAGTATTTGAAGTTCTTGAAAAATTATCTTGAAATGACCACTTGGGAAAATGAATCCCAAGATTGAAAAAATCATACCTTATAGATGCAGAATCCACAAAAACCTGATTGGAGACTTCAAAACCTTCGTCTTCTTCCTTAAGCTTTTCTCGTTCTTCAATAGAGTATGGAAAAGAGAGTGTTCTTGAGAGATTGAGAGAATTTTTTTTTGATCTGATTTTGGGACGTGTAAAAGTGGTCTAAAACTGACATAATATACATATGTAGTCGTCCCATGAATTAACCAAAAGACCCTCCACTTAAATTACAAAAAAGACCCTCCTAATTGATCCTATATTGTTAAACCTAGATTGATGTGATAGAGATTTCATTTGCTTTTACGATTATCACTTGAATTGTTGGTTATGGCCTTGGGAAAGGGCCTTTTGATGATGAATTGGACGATTTGGCATTAAACTGAAGTTCCCAGATTTCTTTAATTTGATATTAATTAAACTTCGATTCTATTGTGATTGGTATGGTCCACTGATGGTGGCGGTGCTATGTGTTTTACTTGCAATTGACGTGGCCATGTCGGCGTTGCTTTATGAAACTTTATGAGTATGGACTTATTGGAAACTACTTGAAGTTATGTGGATATTTTGTAGTTTTATTATGTGAAGCATGACGTTATCTATCTACATGTGAAGTTATATAGTCATATATACTTATATTGCCTTAAGTGATCATGTTAGACTATGACTTTGACATTATTATTATAGTGTTAGGTTAAGTCTTGGTTATTCCTAATTGACTTTATGAGTCTATGTGGAGTATATTAAGGATGTTATGATGACAAATATGATGACTTGAAGATGTTAGGTTGTTTTAGATGTGTTTCTAGAATGACTTGCACTATGAGTTAAAAGTGAAGTAGGTGATGTCTTGTCTTGATTGACTTGTATCTCTTGCTTGATGTATATATGATTATGAATATATGATGTCCTGATTTAGGGTTTTAAAACTCTTAGTCTTGAATGTATGAATGACATGGTACTTTAAAAGATGGTATTAGAGTCTCTTATGTGAAAACCTTGACTTAAGGGTAAGGTTAATATTAATTGAAGTGTAAACCATAATGGTATCCTTCAAAGTAAACGAATGGTAGACTTATGATTTGTTGGCTGGAACGGAATCACAGTAATTCTTAGGAAAGTCATCATGAGCTTCTTGTTGCCATTGTGAGGTAGCCCTAGTGGACCTTCCTTGGTAGGGTAAACATGATTGTGTTATGAACTTTTTATGGAACCCTTTTAGGTGAGCCTAATGTATTAATTTCTTTATGAGTACGAAAGCTAGTACTGAGTGAGTATGGTAAGGGAAAATAGTTCTAGTTAAGTATGAGACAATAATACAAAGAAGACCATCGTATTCCTTAACCATGTTCCTACATGGGATGTGTCTATGTTCTACCATTGACAAGTAGAACAGCCTCATCGGAGTAGGATAGAACTTCGGATTTCATGTCTTTCTATCATGGACTATGTTTTTTATTGCCTAATCTCATCATATGGAATACCAATTAGCATTTGAGGAGTATATGGAGTTTAGGTGGTGGTATGGGACGCTATCTAGACATTGCACAATAGACATTGAAGGTGTTATGTGGAGTTCCTAGGTCTTGTCCAAGACCATTATTTGAATGTCCTTTATGTGATTTATGAGTCTTAATGAACTACTGAACTAAGGACATTGTTAAGGAGTATGTAAATAAATGAGTACCTAATCTAAAGTGACTTAAGGATTTCTTAGCTAAAGTGTGAAGAGGGCATAAATCGATGATCTCTTCATGTCTTATCTTTGGAATTCTTGAGGATGACTCTAGTTAGGGAAGTTGGTTGATTTTGTGAGAATGATGTAATCCTTAGGTTGTCTTAAGGACTACTTAGGTAATCTTGAAGAGGTCACTATGGATGTTATCTTCTTGATTTACTTAAGTAGGTCTTTTGATAGCCTTTGGGAAGAAAATTTCATATCATCTATGTGTCGATGATTTACGTGAGTGATATACCATGGTTTCATGGTATTATTAATACTTTTTCCTTAAGTTTAGTGTGTCCAAAAGCCTTTTTGTGCTAATTTTTATATAAGTTTCTCCTTATTTGAAGGAAATTTGTCCAAAGATGAATGCGGAGGTTTTTGAGCGAAGAAATGCAGAAGAGACCACCTACGGAGCTTGTGACTGTCCGTAATGCTCGTGACGGTCCGTAGGTGGAATCGTAGTGCAGCTACTAAAGGAAGATGGGGAAGTCTGACCAAATGTGGGGTAACGGAGTGCACGACGGACCATCGTAGCCATGACGGTCCGTCATGCTGGTTCGTCATGAAGTTCAGAGAATTAGTCCCACTACACAAATTCTAAGAGTTCAAGTGTTTTGGAATGGAGACCTTCGACGGACCGTTGTGCCTTTGACGATCCGTCTGCCATCGAGAATATTAAAGAGAGCAGCAGAAGAAACTGCACAAGTATGGGACGACGGAGTCCATGGTGGCCTGTCGTGACCACGACGATCCGTCGCGAGCTTCGTCTACCCAGCCGCGTTTTGAGAAATTTCCAGTAAATACAGTCCTTATTTAGTTAGTTTTTTATTTTTTATAAATAGTTCGAAAAACCTCGTTTTTGAGGTTAGACCCTGGATTATTCTTAGACTATTTGTTAGACTCTTGATTATTTTAGACCTTTTGGGAGATCCTTGATTATTTTGAGATTCTTGTAATTTATTGTTGGTGATTTTTGTTAATTAATCAAGCGAACTTTCGGATTTTACTCTTTCTCATTGAAGTAAGTACATGAATTCTTATACCATATATTTCAATATTGTGATTATGACTATGGGTAACTAAACTCCATAACTAGGGTTATGGGAAACATAGGCGAATAACGAGGTAAAACCTAACTAAAATAACAATTCTAGAATAGTGTCTTGCATGTATTGATAATTCTTTCGCTTAGAAGTCTTTTTAACGGATGGCCAACGTTAGAACTCGCCTCAATGCTACTTGCCGGACCAAGGAGGTAGATAATAGGAAAAGATTATCAACATAGATTTAGTGTATACTATCTAATATGCTAGTATTGATTGGTACGAGGTAATAACTTAGTTTAATATCGAATACGATGCTTAATATGAGGTAAAGATAAGGGTTAGTATAGCAACACACGTAGTCGGACCAAGGTGCGGAGTGAAATTTTCTAGATGCCAGACCAAGGATTTAGAAATACATAACTTATCACTTTGCATGCAAGATACTAGGAAAGAATTGTTATAGTTAGAATTATCAAGTTATGAACCTGTGGGGAACACTTAAACCCTAGTTACTTTGATTAATTGATTAAACTCCAACATTCGAAGCTGTTAGTTGTCTCCTTTAATTTCGCTAGTTATTTTCATTGATTTAGAAATAGAAAACACCCCTTTTATCATTTTTGGTTTCCAAGGAAGTAATTGACTGAACTATAGTAATAATAGATTGAAGTTAAGTCTAAACTATTTTCCTCATGGGAACGTTCCCAACCTCATTAGTTGTGTTATTTACTTGACACTACCGCTTTACTTCTTATTTGAAAAGTAAGTTTGAGCGTATCAAATTTTGGCGCCGCTGCCAGGGAAAGTAGCTTTTATATTAATTTAAACTTATTACTATAGTTTAGTTGATATTTTCTTGATTTTACTTTGTTTTATTGTTTTTGATTCTTGCAGAACCATCTTCCTTGTATACGAAATACACGGAGAGGAAGAGACCCTTGTTTCCCTACGATCACGAATTAGAGCGTACACTACGCAACATGAATCGAAACTTGGGAATCAATGATGATGATCCAAACCAGAACATCCCAGCTGCGGTTGATGTTCATGGTCAGTTGTTACCCGATGCTCCGGGTGAACACCAACAGAGGGGATAAAATCCCGCTCCACGGCCCCTAGAATACTACAGAGGCTATGACAATATAGAAGACTCCGATGGGCCACTTGTATTGCCCCCTCTACCATCAGGCCACACCTTTGTGGTAACTATTAGCCTGATGCAAATGCTCACTGCCAGAGGTTTGTTTTCAGGGCTACCTTCTGAGGATCCACATGCCCATATAGCTAAGGTTATGGCAGTGTGTAAAAGTTGTGTCGGGAGGCCTGACTTGGACTTGGATGTAATAGGGCTCAGAGTGTTTCCTCTCTCACTGACGGGAGAGGCTGCAATATGGTTAACTGAGCTCTCGTACAACTCAATATTCACTTGGAACCAACTAAGGGATGTTTTCTTAGCACGCTACTATCCGGTCTCCAAGAAACTAAACCACAAAGACAGAGTGAACAACATTGTGGCACTACCCGGAGAGTCAGTTAGTAGTTCTTAGGATAGATTCACCTCGTTCTTGAGAAGTGTCCCAAATCACCGTATAGATGATAAGTCACTGAAGGATTACTTCTATCGGGGACAGGATGATAATAGCAAAGCGGTGTTGGACACTATAGCAGGTGGATCTTATGGGGAGTGTCCGTATGCTGAGATTGCTGAAAAATTAGAGAAAATCTCCCGGATTAATAAAGCTTGGAGTACTAGGAAGTATGATACAGGGAGAAATACCTTCGCAGTGCTGTCCACTCACAACACAGCCACAGATGAGATTCGTGAAGAAATGGCTCAGATGAGAACTGACCTTGGGTTGGTACTACAACATGTCACTGGGGTGCAGAAAAGATAAATGCAGTCAACTACTTGTCGAAACCACCGCCACAAAATGATGAGTGCTATTACGAGGAGGATTCCTATGCGGTAAATGAGCAGACGGGGGTTTTTCGACCAAGTGCCCAAGTCTCTAATAAGGAGAATTGGCGCTAAGGTCAAGGGAACCAAGGTAGGAACTATGGTAACTACAACCGTGAGGGTCATTATGTCTGAGATGGAAACTACAACCGCAAAAACAACTTCAACAGGGGTAACTACGGTAACAGAAATGATAGGAATGGGCCCTATGTCCCTACTGAAAATCATGAAGTTACTCCTAGGGATGGTGGAGATAGTATGGCGCGAGTTGAGGATATGTTGCACAAAATGATGAGGAGATTCGATGCTAGTGATGAGCACATTAAAGAGTTAAGGAGTGATTTAGAAGGTATTGGGCAAAAATTCGATACACATGCAATATCGATTAAGCAGATCGAGTTGCAAATGGCCCAATTATCTGCTACTGTGAACACACGGCAACCGGGCACTCTTCCTATCAACACTGTCCAAAATCTGAAAAATGATGCACACTGTATGGCAATCACTACTCGGGGTGGTAAGCAAACCATTGACCCACCTATGCCGTCTAATGAGGAAAAGGTGAGAAAGGATGATGATAAGGTAGTAAAGGGTAGTGGTGAAGCAGAAGATAGTACTGGAAAAGATGCAGAATTCCCTATGAAGGTAATTCCCATTCCTAGCGTTTTATAAGAATGCCGAAGCAGCTTTCTATCAATGTCCCTTTGGTAGAAGCCCTAGAACAAATGCCCGGTTATGCCAAGTTTATGAAACATCTGGTTACAAAGAAAAGATCGGTCACTTTCGAGGATGATGATAGAATGCAGCATTGTAGTGCTATTGCTACAAGATCTCTCGTATAAAATAAAGAAGATCCGGGTGCGTTCACTTTTCCTTGTAAAGTCGGGTCATTACATTTTGCGAAAGCATTATGTGATCTGGGAGCAAGCATAAATCTCATGCCCCTCTCGATTTACAAGAAGTTGGGTTTGGGTGATCCAACACCCACTGCGATGCGGCTACTAATGGCTGATCGAACAGATAAAAGGCCTATAGGGATACTCCACGATGTGCTAGTAAAAGTGGAGTCGTTCATATTTCCGGAAGATTTTGTTATTCTTGATTGTGAAGTCGATTTTGAAGTGCCTATTATTCTTGGGAGGCCATTTCTTGCTACAGGTAGAGCCTTAGTTGATATTGAAAAGGGGCAGATGAAATTTCGGTTGAACAATGAAGAAGCGACCTTCAACATTTGTAGGTCCATGAGGCAGAGTGGTGAGCTCCAATCGGTATCTGCCATATCCCACAAAGAAAAGATGAAGAAGGAGAATGAACAGAAAAGTGAAAAACAAGAGTTTATGGTTGGGGATTTGGTGATTTTAGACAGTTCTAGGTTGCCTTGGCTTCCGGGGAAGCTCAAGTCCAAACGTACTGGCCTTTACTTGATTACCCAAGTATTCCCTCATGGAGAAGTTGAGTTAAAAACCAAGGAGGGAGTGCGGTTTAAGGTGAATAGAGAACGAATAAAACTCTATTTTGGGCATACTGCATCGGTGAATGAAGTGATACAGGCATACCATCTTGATGAAGGCTGAGTAATCAAGTGTCCTTAGTCGTGCCGCAACGTTAAATCAGGCGTTTGTTGGGAGGCAACCCAATACTTATAGCTTTTTTTCCCTTTTTATTAATGGTATCATTTTCTACTGATGGGTTTTAAATTTGCAGGCACATCACAAGGAAATTCTGCAGAAAATTACTCTGCAGCAATCACTGACGGATACAGTGATGGACCGTTGCGCCTGTGAAGGACCGTCGCATGAATCCGTCGTGCCAGGTTCGTCTTTCTATTATTTTCAAACTAGGGCACACCAGACGGAACCAACGATATACCATCACAACCGAGACGGACCGTCGTCGCGGAATCGTCGCGTCATTAATGAAGCGTACCCAACCCGACCCGGCTGGGGTTTTTTAAAAAATTCAACATTTTAAACCCCCACCCCTTCATTTCACCCCATTCATTTACTCTTTCTCCCATTTCCCTCCCTTTTCAACTTCCAAAAATCATAACCCCTCCCTCTTACAACCGATCATTTTCCCCAAATTCTCCAAATTCCTAAAATTCATCATCTACTAGTCGGAGCTGCGGCTGTGGGTCTCTACTTGATCACCAAGTACTTTCTCTCTTGTTTTTCTCAAATTCTCAGGTATGTGTCTCTAATTTCTACTCATTTATATTGCATTTTTTGCTTATCAATTAGTATTAGCCTATTTCTTCTTGATATATTCATTCTTTAATAAAATTCTGTCTGACCTAGGTTGAAAATCCTCGAAATTGCCGTGTTAAAACCCTAGAAATAGGTGCTTTAGCATTGCTATTTTACTAGGTATTTGGGTTAGACAAATGTAGGTTAAAACACTACCAATTCTATTTGGTTCATAGGGGATGAATGGGGCATCCCCATTTCTGTCACTGAGTTACAGAACGAGACCCCGATGACGGACCGTCAATACCCACGACGGACCGTCATTGGGTCCGTTCCAACAGCCCTAACACCCAACTATCCAATTTTCTCCATGTGTCCACCAACGGCCATATGCGACGGACCGTCGTTCCCACGACGGTCCATTTTGCACAACCGTTCTGGTTGTCAGAGACCCTATTCCTAAGGGTCTCTCACTTTTTCTAAGTGTCCACAACCGGCCACATGCGACGGACCGTTGTTCCGATGACGGTCCGTCCTGCACAACCGTTCTGGTTGTCAGAGACCCTGTTCATAAGGGTCTCTCTCTATTTGTCTAAGTGTCCTCAAATGGACAACTACGATGGACCGTCATACCCACGACGGTCCGTCCTGCATGACCGTTATGATGGTTAGAGACCCCTCTCCTAAGGGTCTCCATATTTTTTTCAAGTGTCCGCTGACAGACACCTACGACAGACCGTCGTACCTGTGACGGTCCGTCCTGCACGTACCGTCGTACTTGTCAGAGACTCTCCTTCAGGGTTCTCTATATAAACAATGTCCAAGTAAGACACGACGGACCCCATGACGGTCCGTCACCTGGCCCGTCATGTTTCACTGTTACTATAGAAATGTCATTACATCTTCACTCTTTTATTTAATTTGAGTGGTTTTGCTTGTCGTGTTTGCTCATTCTAGTACAAATATTGATTCTTTGTAGGCACTATCTAATATGGAACCAAAACAAGATCGAGTCTACACACGCGGGCAATCGAAGTTTGTTGCCCCGTCTGCCCGCCTGGTCATTGGCTCTGATGATGAGCGTGACCCCGAGTACGTGCCCCCAAGCACTTCCACCCCATCCCTAGCTGCAAGTGCTGCCAGAATCACACCAAAAAAGGTGGCGTCCGGCGTAATCACTGCCTCCCAGTCTAATGAGGAGCACACACTGACCGGCACAACTTCTGGGTCAGCTACTAATGAAGAAGGAGCGTCTGGCTCCTTAGGAGTTTCGTGGTCGAAGGAAGCCTCCGGATCTTCTGAGGTTCCCACACCCGCCACCGCTGCAGAGTCTGCCTCGTCTGATGAGGCTGACAATTCAGAATCCACACCCGGTTCACCGACTCGTGATGTCACCCCGTTGACCGACCAGCCCAACCACTGGTGTGTCGACGAGCAGTATCAAGTCTATTCCGATGCAAAGTTCTTGAATGACAAAGAAATCATGACTTGGAGACTTACATTGGAGCGGCGGGTCCTTACGGGAAGTCTCCCAACGATGCCAGAGATCCACAATCTCTTCACCAAACATCGACTGGAGTGGACAGCGCGTTCGTTGGGACATTATAGTGAAGAGCAGGTCCGAGTACGTGGCGTTCAGGTTGATATCTCCCTGCCTGCCATCCGCCTGTTTCTATACGGCGAGAATGTTGATGCTAATCAGACCCACCCCACTGCCGAGTTTCACTACCGATGGAAGATTGTTAAAGATGGCCAAATCCTACGTGAGACATTGCTAAGAGAGACCACCAAGAGGTGGATGGCCCTGCACTTGTCCGTAGATGGAGAGGGTGCCGACTGGGTGACCGAGCCAAAGGGGGCCATCAAGAAGGCCAACCTGACTTTCACGGCTAAGTTTTTGTGGTTGATTGTCCGCCACTGCCTTTCCCCCATAGCCGCTGATAATATCGTCACATGGGATCGAGCAGTACTGATGACAGCGATGATAGCCGGGTTTGAGGTTGATTTTGCTTGGCTTCTACGGGCGGTCATGCATGAGAGGGCTTTCCAGGTCACAACTACTTACCCTTTCCCGTGCATGATATTTTCTCTATGCAGGTCCGCAGGTGTGCCTATATGGCACGTTGATCAGCTCAAGACCCCTCTGGGCACTGTTGATATCGGCCTCATCAGGGATGAGGCCAATGAGTTAGCTTCAGGCATAAGGCCCCGTCCAGAGTTTCCTCCACTTGGTGACAATTTGGATGATACGGTAGCACAGGCCCGCATGGCTACGCAGGCTGCTTCCACTGACACTACCCCGGTTGAGTCTATCCCGGGTAGTAGCACTGCACCGAGCTCCTCTCGCTCAGCCCCTTTACCCGCTCTGGTCCCTCTTGCTAGGGTCCAGAAATTAGAGGCGCAAATGGCTACACTTCTGCATGATATCCAGCCTTCCATGTAGAGGTCTATTACTGAGGCAGAAGAGCCCTTGGAGCGGAAAATGGTCCAGCACACAGAGCGAAAGATCGCTGAGGTTCATCAGCGCTTGGACGCTTTTGAGTTGCGGGTGCTAGCTCGTCCAGCCCCTTCGATGGATGTGTCGACCCTTCAGGCTGCGGTCGATAGTCTTCGCGCAGATATTGATATGATCTTAGAGGCTAGGGTGCCTGAGTCTGAGGCCCCTTCTGCAGAGCCTGCTGAAGACATAGTGATGGCGGCCCTATTCGCCACTTCAAAGATTCTACCACCTACCCTTCGAGAGCATGGAAAGAGGTGTAGGGGTCGAGAGAAGGATGAAGCTCGAGCACAGAAGAAGGAGCACCATGCGATTGAGGCTGTGAGGAGAGCCTCGCTTGCTGAGGACTAGCTCCAGAACTCTAGAGATAGCGGGAGGCACTGCTGAAAGTGCTGTTGATGCTGAGGACACCACTGAGGGTGTCCAGATTACAGAGGTAGTGGGTTCCGGGGAACCGGACCCACCAGTTTGCTGATCGTCGGCGCTTTGCGCCCCAGGTTTGCTTCACCTACAACTCTTGTATTTCAAATTTTTTTATGCATTGGGGACAATTGCATGTCTTTTTGTTGGGGGTGGGGTAAATGGAAAGTGAGTGCTAGGGTGAAGTCTGAGTAGACCAATTCACTATCCTCTTTTGAGGTTTTCTTGCCTGTGTTATTTTGCCCCAAGAGACTGATTACTTTTTATGTTGAACCGGCATGTCTATATCTTGTGTACATAGTTTAATTCTGAAGCATGATGGCTAAAATGATATCCTGAGAAAATAGAAAATGATGCATGACTAGGCATAGTAATTAATAAATGGGTTGCTCTAAGCATGACATAGAGGTACACCACTGCATGACCCTAAGTCTAAAATTCGAACTAGGTTTCTGATAATCTGGTAGAGTAATGAGATGTCAAGTGAGTGTGAGGAAGATTTGAAAAGTCCACTATTTGTACTGAGCTAGAACTTGCTTGGTTAGTCCTGCTAAAAGTAAGTTGTAATAGACAACTAGGAAAGGATCATAGGCCCTTATTCAATATAGCCCATTTTTAGCCTAAATAAAAGAAAACCAAATGAAATTTATCCTTCTTTGATCCAAATGATTTGAGCTTAAACTAGACCTTTCTTTTTCACCCTAACTGATCTTTTCTGAGAATAATGTGTTGGCCCTGGTCCCTCCTTGGACATGCGCACCTCAGATTATGCCAAAAGCATAAGTTGAGGGTGGATAATGCAGTAAACAACCCTTTTTATGGCCCTGACCAAACTTTGGGTAATGTGTACTTTGACTGATGGCAAAGCCATGAGTGGAGGGTTGCTATTATGAGGATTGCTCTGCAAAAGTGGGATTGAAAGAACAAAGAGAGAGAAAGAACAAAAGTAAAGTGACTCAAGAATTAGTTGAAAGAAAAGTAAAGAAAAATAAATAAATATATATATACAAGAAATACAAGCAAGAAAAGAAGAGAGTTACTCATACAAATGAAGAAGGAAGGGAAAATACCAAGGTGAAAGAATATGAGAAACTGGGCAAAATAAGATGATAAAAAATGGTATGTTTAGCCGATATGTCAAGGAGGGGAAAAAAAGTCACTAAAGTATACCTAAATATACCCTACCTGACCCTGAGCCTATGTTACAAGCTAAGAAAGTCCTATCTTGATCCAAAAAAGTTGTATAGCGAACTTAAAGCAATGAAAATAAGGGCAAGCTTATGGCAATATGTATGAATGAGTGTGAATTTGTTCTGAGAGTGAGTGTTGAAAAGTAATACATATACTCAAATTGAAATAATTGTGTGAAAAATGAGGATTTTGTTTGAAGTAAGGACACTAGTTGCAATATCGGAAATATTCGCACCTCGGTGAGAAATTGAAGAGGATAGGAGTTAGTGCATGGTGAGTCTGTATCATGGTCTAATTCCATATATTTCAAGCCTAATAGTGGTAGCATGCATAAATATGATGAGATTGATCGGGATTGATTGCCAAATGATTGCGAAGGATAAAACATGGATACTATTGTACAAAGATTTTGTATTGAGTCATAGTGCGTCGCTTGAGGACAAACAACAAATTTAAGTTGAGGGTGTTGATATACCATGGTTTCACGGTATTATTAATACTTTTTCATTAAGTTTAGTGTGTCCAAAAGCCTTTTTGTGCTAATTTTTATATATGTTTCTGCTTATTTGCAGGAAATCTGTCCAGAGATGAATGCGGAGGTTTTTGAGCGAAGAAATGCAGAAGAGATCACCTACGGAGCTTGTGACGGTCCGTCATGCTTGTGAAGGTCCATAGGTGGCATTGTAGTACAGCTGCTGAAGGATGATGGGGAAGTCTGACCAAATGTGGGGTTACGGAGTGCATGACGGACCGTTCTGCCTGTGACGATCCGTCATATCTGCCCTCGAGGGTAATGAAGAGAGCAGCAGAAGAAATTGCCCAAGTATGGGACGACGGAGTCCATGATGGCCCGTCGTGACCACGACGATCCGTCGCGAGGTCTGTCAACCCAGCCGCGTTTTGATAGATTTCCAGTAAATAGGGTCCTTATTTGGTTAGGTTTTTATTTTTTATAAATAATTCAAAAAACCTCGTTTTTGAGGTTAGACCCTGGATTATTTTTAGACTATTTGTTAGACTCTTGATTATATTAGACCTCTTGGGAGATCCTTGATTATTTTGAGATTCTTGTAATTGATTGTTGGTGATTTTTGTTGATTAATCAAGCGAACTTTTGTATTTTACTCTTTCTCATTAAAGTAGTACATGAATTCTTATACTATATATTTGAATATTGTGATTATGACTATGGGTAACTAAACTCTATAACTAGGATTGTGGGAACCATAGGCGAATAATGAGGTAAAACCTAACTAAAATAACAATTCTAGAATAGTGTCTTGCATGTATTGATAATTCTTTCGCTTAGAAGTCTTTTTAACGGATGGCCAATGTTAGAACTCGCCTTAATGCTACTTGCCCGACAAAGGAGGTAGATAATAGGAAAAGAATTATCAACATAGATTTAGTGTATACTATCTAATAGGCTAGTATTGATTGGTACGAGGTAATAACTTAGCCAAATATCGAATACGATGCTTAATATGAGGTAAAGATAAGGGTTAGTATAGCAACACACGTAGCCGGACCAAGTTGCGGAGTGAAACTTTCTAGATGCCGGACCAAGGATTTAGAAGTACATAACTTATCACTTTGCATGCAAGATACTAGGAAAGAATTTTTATAGTTAGAATTATCAATTTATGAACCTGTGGGGAACACGTAAACCCTAGTTACTTTGATTAATTAATTAAACTCCAAAATTCGAAGCTGTTAGTTGTCTCCTTTCATTTCGCTAGTTATTTTAATTGATATAGAAATAGAAAACCCCCCTTTTATCATTTTTGCTTTCCAAGGAAGTAATTGACTGAACAATAGTAATAATAGATTGAAGTTAAGTCTAAACTATTTTCCTTGTGGGAACGATCCCAACCTCATTAGTTGGGTTATTTACTTGACACGACCGCTTTACTTCTTATTTAATAAGTGAGTTTGAGCGTATCAGTGAGCATGATTCTATCTTAGAGAGTCTCTTGGATCTCCTAAGTGTGTGTGTAAGGGATTATATGGGCATTCGCTTTACAACTCACTCAAGTGAGAATTAGAGGTCACCTTTGGTCGAAGAATCTTACCTTGATCTTTATGATTGCTTTGGAAGAATGTATGTGACTCATTATAGGTAATTTTAAGGGTGGTTTAGGCACATCTAGAGAGGGTTTATGGGCGTTCTCTTTGTGTGCCTTAAGTGAATCGTAGGATGACTTTAAGTGAGGAAATTACATGCTAGAAGTATTTTATGTGTTTCAAAATTGATTTATGATGTAATTATGATTATTATATGATTTTTAAATCAAAATATGCATATTTCCAATAAAGTCCGTCTTCATGATTTTTATGCTTAAGCCTTACTTAGTACATGTGGTTGTACTAACTCCATACTTCTATCAATATAGTTCTTGGTAGGTGAGGAGATTTGAGAAGTGAAGACTTGGACTTAGAAGATCGTTCAAGAGAAGTTGAAATATGTCCTCACTTTACTCGAGGGCATATATATGTATTTTATGTTTCTTATTAAAGTATTGTAATATACTAAGTATTTCTATATTTGTAATTTGATGTATGAGCCGTGTCCCAAGTATTCTTGTGTCTTAACATGATGAGATTGAGACTTAGTATTTCCTATTACTTTTATATGAAATAGATCTTGAAGACTATACTATGTTTTGTGTAAAGTTTTAATTTCGCACTTCTCTTCACTATGTATATGCAATGAATGATATGAAAGGGATTGTCTAATAACTCTGGGAGTTCGACGACGCTGTGCCACAATTCGAGATTGTGCGCTAACTTCTAGGGTATGGTTTCGGGTGGTATCAAAGCTAGGTATCAAAGCATTGGATGGTGAAAGTAGTATTAGGAATGAAGAAGTCTCATCAAGTCACGTCGTGTAGAGTCTTAACCATTTGTGTGAGTCTAGACACATCTATGGGCGAGAGGCTATAGGATGACAAAGTTTCCATTCTTTTCTACTCCTATGTCGTGCGGTAGAGTTAAAATTTATGATTATCATTCTTATGAGTTTCCTTGTGTATTCTAGGAGATGAATACTAGAAGGATGGCCGCTAGAAGGTTGGACGAGGAGAGGGTGAATGAAGAGGTTCCCCCATGTTGAGCAAGTTCCTAAATATGGGAAAGGAGTTTAAGGTGATCAAGATTCCCAAGTTCCTCCCCAATGTGATTCTATTCCTAATGTGGAAAGAGGTATCGAGGTTTCGGAGATTTCTAATAGGGAGATTAGAGAGGATTTGATTGCTATAGCCCGAGCCGTGACTGTGCAAGCTAATTTGAATATGATGCCTAGGTTTGTTGAGAGCACTATGACATCTAGGTTGAGATATTTTGTGAGGATGAATCCTTCTATCTTTCTTTGCTCTAATGTAAATGAGGATCCCCAAGAGTTTCTTGATGGACTGTACAAAGTTTTTAGTGTTATGGGGGTTACATCAAGTGAGAAGGCAGAGTTGGCTTCGAACCAATAGAGAGATGTTTCTCAAATTTTGTATACTCAATGAAATTATAATAGGCCGTAAGGATCGGGGCTTCTTGCCATTAAGGTGAAAGAGTTTATCAATTTCAAGCAAGTCAATATGAGTGTTGCGGAGTACTCTTTGAAATTCTCAACTCTGTCTTGGCATGCCCCTTCTCTTGTCTAATCCAAGAGATGAAATGAGTCATTTTGTGAAGGGGGTAACCGACTTAGAAGTGGAAGAATGTCGTACCGCTATGTTGAATGATGATATGACCCTAGCTAAACTCATGGTGTATGCACAATCTATTGAAGAGTCCAAACATAGGAGGATGGCTTGAAGTTTGAAAAGGAGGTGGTTCCAAGGATGGCAAGCCTACTTGTGCAAATTGTGGCAAGAAACATTATGGTGAGTGTTATTGGGTACCGGGAGTTGCCTTAGTTGTGTTAAATATGGGCTCAAAATGAGAGATTTTCCTATGATTGCTTCTAGAGGTAGAGAGGGTAAGCAAGTTGCTCCAAGTGTTCCAAAGGATGATGATTCGACAAAGAGGCGTTTCTATGTACTACATTCTACAGTGGAGAAGCCGGATGAGTAGGAGAGTGATGATGATTTTTGTAAGTTCTCTTTCTTTTGTTAAGATATGAGTTTCTTCTACGTGGGGGAGTATTGTTTGTGGATAGGATAGAACTCCATGAATTTGTTGCTTGTGCATGATGTTTAGGAGTTTGGTTGAAATTGAATTTCATTAACTTCTTTCATTGTGTGTTCTATGAAGCCATGACTATGTTGTAAGATCTGTTTATGTGATGTTACTTTGCATATTAGCATGTTGATATTATGAATTACTTAAAATGTGGATTTTTTAAAAAACTTGCTTAAAAGTCACTGTTTCCTTAAAAACTGCATGCTGCCATATTTTTGAGAAAATGACTAATTGATTCGTTTGACTAAAAATATTTTAATGTTGTTATAACTGATGTATATGAGTTTGGTATTGAGTATGAAATAATTTTTTACTATTTGGAATGAAGAATGTGAGATTTGTAGCATAATGAGTTATAGAATTGTTTTCTAGTTTCCTGTTGTGTTGTGAATATCTTGACAATGTGAAATTGCTGTTTTTTTGTGATTATGTGTTGTATGGAATGGTTATTAGATACTATTTGAGTCTCTAATCTTTGAAGTGTTCGGAGAGTGGAAGGTGTAATTCGAGGACGAATGTTCTCCAAGTAGGGGAGATTGTAATACCCCGAAAATGACTTCGGATAAGTAGACACTAACATGTTGGTATTGATTTTATAAGGTCCTAAATATGTCTTATATATGTTATATATCCAGTACCTAAAGTATTGGAGGTGTTGGAAGTCAAACATCAATGAACGATTAAGACGTTCGACGACTAAGTCACCTAAATGTCTAAAATGTGGTTCTACGTGTTTATGTGTGTTTCATAGTTTTTTAAGGTTATTAATAGATATAATATATCATTTATAGGAAGTGGTTAAAGGTTTGTGAAGTTTGGAGGTCACACAACCAAGAATGTCCAAGGCGTTCGAAAGATATACCTTCAGTCGACCTTGTACGTCTAGGCAAGTTTCGTCGAGTTTTACGTGTTCGTTTTAGATAAAATTCACGTGAGAGGTTTTTAACTTATAGAAAATCGTATTTGTGTTATAAACGTCCGAGAAATTATCCCAAGGAAAATCTAAGGGTCCTTAAGGAAGGACCCAAAATCAGTGTGCAGGCTGTCCATGGCAGACCCTGGTGACGGAGCAGTCAACGGCCAGTCGTGCTGGTGACACCCCATCAAAGGGTCCCGTCGTGAGGGAAATATCGAAGGGTTAAGAGAGGAAGCTTGTAAAGATACTTTTGCCACCGACGGAGGATTGTGACGGCCCGTCAAGGTGGTGGCGCCCCGTGAAGGGCAGGCATCGTAGACCTGCGTTCCTGCCCATGCGCTGCTGTCCACTTATGGGTGAATTGGTAAACTCAACCCCCTTGTAAATTAATTCATGGACGGTTTATTAAGGGTATTTTGGTTATTTTAATTTAAGTATATAAAGGGTAATGACATGGAAGACTCATTCTTCAAAATTATAAACCCAAAACACTTAAAAAATATTTCAAAACCTCCCTGATTGAAGAGGCAACTTTGTGAGGTCTTTTTGTGCAAAAATTCGCCAATCAAAATGAATAATTATCATCCTTGAGGTATGTATTTTGATCCTTTAAACTCTATTCATCAAGGGCCCAATTCTCAATATGTTTTTCAATGTTTTTTAAAGTGAATTGTCCAATTTCATGATTCTACTATCGTATCTTGTATAAATGATTTCTAAACATTTAATTATGATCTAATCTATATTGTATTTATTATTTCATACTAAATTACCTATGAATACATGAAGTTGGATGAACCCTAGTTTTTTAATATAATGTGGGTTACTTGATATTAAGTTAAGAATGATGAATTGTTATGTAGTTTCTTATGATATAAGAATTATATTTAATTATAATCTACTTGATAGTAGGTTTCTAAACCTATATTGAATTGATTGAGATTTCATTAGATTTTATGATGATTGCTTGAATTGTTGGTTATGGCCTTGGGTAAGGGCCTTATGATATTGAATTGGACGTTTAGCATTGAATTGGAGTGTGAATAAGGGAATGAAGGGATGCTGCCCAGATATCTTTAATTTTATATTTATTATACTTAGATTCTATTGTGATTGGTATGGTCCAATTATGGTGGAGCTATTATGTGATTTACTCGCAATTGACGTGGCCTTGTCAGCATTACTTTATGCAACATTATGAGTATGGACTTATTGGCAACTACTTGAACTTATGTGGCTATATGTGTAGTATGATTATGTGAAACATGACGTTATCTATCCACATGTGAAGTTTTATAGTCATATATACTTATGTTGTCTTAAATGATAATGTTAGACTATGACTTTGACATTATGATTATAGAGTTAGGTTATGTCTTGGTTATTCCTAATTTACTTTATGAGTCTATGTGGAGTATATTAATGATGTTATGATGATATATATGATGACTTGAAGATGTTAGGTTGTTTTAGAGGTGTTTCTAGAATGACTTGCATTATGAGTGAAAAGTGATGTAGGTGATTTCTTGTCCTGATTGACTTATACATCTTTCTTGATGTATCTATGAATATAGATATGTGATGTCTTGATTTAGGATTTTAGAACTCTTAGTCTTGAATGTATGAATGACATGTCACAATAAAAGATGTTATGAGAGTCTCTTATATGAAAACATTGACTTAAGGGTAAGGTTAAGATTGATTAAAGTTTAATTTGTAATGGTATCCTTCAAAGTAAAGGAATGTTGGACTGAAGGTTAGTTTGATGGAACGGCATCATATTAATCCTTAGGAAAGTCATCATGAGCTTCTTGTCGCCATTGTGAGGTAGACCTAGTGGACCTTCCTTGGTAGGGTAATCCTTTTATGTTAACCTAATGTTTAAATTACTCTATGAGAATGAAGGCTAGCACCGAGTGAGTATGGTAAGGGAAAGTAGTTCTAGTTAACGATTAAACTACAATACAAAGAAGTCTTTCTTATTCCTATACCATGTGCCTACATGGGATGTGTCTAAAATCTACCATTGGCAAGTAGAACAACCTCATCGGAGTAGGATAGAAAACCGTATTCCATGTCTTGCTATAATGGTCTATTTCGGTTATTATTTATTATATTCATATGGAATACCTATTAGTATTTGAGTAGTTGATGGAGTTTAGGTGGTGGTATGGGACGCTATCAAGACATTGCACAATAGACTTTGATGGTGTCATGTAGAGTTCCTAAATCTTGTCCCAGACCATTATTTGAATGTCCTTTATGTGATGTATTAGTTTTAATAAACTAATGAACTAAGGACTTATTTTAAGGAGAATGTAAATGAATGAGTAACTTATCTAAAGCGACTTAAGGATTTCTTATCTAAAGTGTAAAGAGGGCATAAGGGATGATCTCTTCATGTCTTATCTTTGGAAGTCTTAAGGATTACTATGGTTAGGGAAGTAAGTTGATTTTGTGGACATGATCTAAGACTTAGGTAGTCTAAAGGACTATTTAGGTAATTTTGAAGAGGTCACTATGGACGTTATCTTCTTGATTTAGTTAAGTAGGTCTTTTGATATCCTTGGGGAAGAGAATGTCATATCATCTAGGATTTAGTGACTTATGTGAGCATGATTCTATCTTAGGGAGTCTATAGGTTCTCTTAAGTGTGTGTATAAGGGATTGTATGGGAGGTCGCTTTACAACTCACTCAGGTGAGAGTTAGAGTTCACCTTTGCTAAAAGAATCTTACCTTGATGTTTATGATTGCTTTGGAAGTATGTATGTGACTCATTATAGGTAATCTTAAGGGTCATTTAGGCACATTTACAGAGGGTTTATGGGCGGTCTCTCTTTATTTGACTTAAGTGAATCTTACGATGACTTTAAGTGAGAAAATTGCATGCTAGAAGTACCTTATGTGTTTCTAAATTGAATTATGATATTATTATGACTTTAAGTCTGTTTTCATGATTTTTATGCATAAGCCATACATAGTACATGTGGTTGTACTAACTCAATACTTCTATCTACATAGTTATTTGTAGGTGAGGTGCTTTTATAAGTGAAGACTTGGACTTAGAAGATCGTGCAAGAGAAGTTAAAGTATGTCCTCACTTCGAGGGAATATATATGTCTTTTATGTTTCTTATTGAAGTATTGTAATAGACTAAGTATTTTTATATTTGTAGTTTGATGTATGGGTCGTGTCCCAAGTATACTTAAGATGATGAGATTGAGACATAGTATTTTCTATTACTTTATATGAAAGAGATTTTGAAGACTATACTATGTTTGTGAAAAGCATTAATTCCGCACTAGTTTTCATTATGCATAGCAATGAATTATATGAAAGGTCTTGTCTAAGAACTCCGACTGTTCGACGATGCCATGCCACAATCCGAGATTGTGCTCTAACTTCTAGGGTATGGTTTTTGGTTGTGATAAAAAAACTCCGGCGAATAATATATGGTAGCAAGAATGTAATGACCTAAATTACCCCCTAGTCATTACCGGCATCGGTGTCCTCGAAGTGGACTTAGACAAGCCCTAAGCATTCATCATCACATATCAAACGTAAAAAATGCAAAAATATTAAAATTTTTTAACATACTTCAAATGATGTTTACATAGACTCCTTTCATACTACATATAAGGAGCTTCTTTCGACTCTACACATATAAAGCTTACTTAGGCTTCTCGCATAGAAAATATACCAATATGCAAGATATAATCTAATAACATCTTATAACATTAAAGCATCTACAAGAGTACAAATTTTGGACATAGCCAATACAAAACAATATGACAGCATAAGCTTACAATAAATGTCTCAAACATAAAGAGATAATGAATAAAAGACGCTAAACATAAGCAACATCATAGCTAGAATAGAACACGACAACATCCCCGAACTTGAGTATTCACCAATGACTTGCGGGGAAGATCCATGTCTTCTTTCAAAGTGGTCTAGAAACTCTTCAATGACTGGAACCTCTAATGTTTTTTTGCGGAAAAGGGGACAAAATATGGGTTAGTATAAAAACATATGTACTAAGTTGGGTCCCTATGCATAAAAATCATTAATGCATCAGAAAAGTCACAATTTAGTCAAAACAATTGTAATACTGTGAAAGTCTAAAGCCTAATATGGATCCTAACAAGAGAGTCTAAGAGTTGTACCACTAATTTAAGGTCAAATATAATGTTTATAATTCATTTAGTAAGACTTAGAAACAAAACATCAATGAACGTCCATGACATTCGGAAACTAGTTTATGAGGTGCTAGCGTGCCTTTGTCTATTTTACAAGGTTTAAGAGTAAAAAAATTATTAAATTTGGTTAAAAGGTGTATAACACGAATTATACTTTGTTTATAGTCGAAATGTCCGGGTAAGACTACCTAAGGACCAACCAAAGGATCCTTGAGGAGGACCCTTCTTGTTTGCCTAAAAGCTGTCAAAAGACGGTGCCATCGATGATTGCAGAAGAGGAGGCCTAGACTTATCGATGGGGATTCAAAGGACAGTGTCGATAGTCACTTATCCAAATTCGTGAAAAGGTCATTTAGAAAGTCTCTGACTAAAACAACGGATGTGCAGCATGGAAGGGGGCTTGGCCATCAACTGACCTACGGCCCGTTGGTCGGGTTCTCATATATCATGTTTGTGTTTTGCTGTTTCGTTTTAGGTTAGTTAATTAAAATATTTAATTTTTTAGTTAACTAGTAGGGGTTAAGGGAGGTCTAATTATGTTTAATTAAGGACCTCTATATAAAGAGCAAACCTAATTAAACTAAACCCTACTCTCATAATTCCCAAAACCCAATTGCTCTTCCTTCTCTCTCCCAAAGAAACTCCATAGATGAACAAGAAGAAGAATGTTCTAGGGAGTCAAGGAGGCTATGTTTATCCATCAATATTCATCAATTAAAAAGGTATGAGATTCCTTTCACCTTTGGAATTCTTTCCCCAAAGGGTTCCTCCAAATTTATTTCAAAAATGAATTTCAAGTCAGTTTTCTACTCTCATGAATTTGACTTTATAAATTGCTTTGTTTATGATTTATTTAGATAATTGTGACTAGATTATGATTTATCTTAAAACAATTTATGCTAGTACTTGATGAATTGACCTATGTTGTGAATTAGATCATGAATTTGACTCAAACCCCTAACCATATTTTATGAAATAGTCATGAATTGTTGTGTACTGATTCAATCGACTTCATTATTGGGGTGATAACTCTTTTTTGATGATATTACACACATTATTGGGTTGAATTGAATGGTTGGTGGTAAAACTTTAGATGATTGCTTTTGAAGGAGTTTGAGGTAAGACTTGTGATCTCAATGCTTTACTTAAATTACCATTACTTTTTTTAGTGATGAAGTTGTATTGAAGTATACCTTATGATAATGTAACAACCCTGAAAACGCTATGCTAAATAATGTTTAGTGTGTTTAAAATGCCTACGATTAGCCGTGTTCACACGGATTGATGCGCTTAGAACCAGACCTCTGAACCCTTGTGACAGCTAAGACAACTAACTTGGGGAATGATTTTAGCTAGTAAAGGTTTGGTCCAGCCATGTAGGGATTCCAAATGTGAAGATTTACCTGAATGAGTCTTTATCGGATTTAAAAAGGGGAAATCTTAAGTTTGGAGGGTCTAGAGGTAGAATGGTCAGTTTCAAGGATAAGGATAGTATCGTAATTACCCTAAATATGTAATAAATTATTTAATTCATAAGGTGGATGGGTATTTCGTGGAGATACGGCCAAAAATTTGCCTTTGAAGTGAAGTCTTGCTCCACCTGGGTTAGAACCTAGGTGGATGCAATGATTTAAATTGTTTTTCTTTAAATTTGTAATTAATTTAGTTAATTAATATTTATTGGAAGATTTAAAATAAAAGGGAAATCATATTTTACCATTTAACTAAACCTTATTTGACTATGTCCTAAACTAAACTCCAAATCCTAAGAAAACTCTCCCTACTCAAGTCTATCTCTAAACACACGATCATTCTCTCTTCTCTCATTCACGTTCACTCTGCCTAAAAAACTACAAGAACAGAAAAATTACTTAAGTTCTTCACACTTGAAGAACTTACACGAAAAATATACACAAAGAAGTTAATCAAAAACGTTAGGTAAAAGAGGAAGGTGTTCCGTCAAATTTGGTGTTAAGGTTTCGGTTTGGACGTATTTTTGGAGGAGTTCTTTGGGAAGAAAGTTGTGATTTGAACGTTAAAAATAAATGGTTTCTCTTCTCTCTTGGTCCCTTTCCCAAGAGACCCCTTAAGTTTAAGACGAATCTATTCAAAAAACTAGGGTTGTTCGCCGTTGCATGTCCTTATCACTAGCTCATTTCGAATCATAGGTTGGGTATTTTTTCTGGTAGAAATTAGGGATGTAATGTGTTATCGTGATGTATGTTTATGTGTTTATATTCGGAATTATGTGAATATTTATCATCTTGTCGGAAATTAAGTGAAAAATGATGTGTGTGCAATATGTAGCCGTGATATACACTCTTGGATTCAAGTTCAAAAAATGACATGTTTATGGTTGTATTTCTTGTTCACAAACTTGATTAAATCGTGATGTTCAGAAGTGATTAAATATTCTGATTTGAGTGCAAACTAATTTTCAAATGAATCCATGTAAATGAACTTAAAGAACTCACTAAAAACTACATAAAACGTCTAAACATTTAATGTGAAGAGGTGAGAAACTAGTCTTCCAAAATTTCCAGCATCTTGTTGATGAATTTCGGCAATGCTAAGGGGATTATCATGCTAGGTAAAAGTGAATTAAAATATGTGAGGCCACTAAGAATCGAACCTGTGACCTCACCATGTTAAAAATCATTGAAATAATGTGAGAAAAAACGAATGTGGCATGTGGGTTTCAAACCCACGTGCCTTGATCCGAAAATGAAATACAAAAATCAGAAACGACACGAGTGGGATTCGAACCCACAACCTCTCAATAAGATTGAAGGAGGAATAAAAATGAAAAAAAAGGTTGAGGCGTGTGGGAATCGAACCCATGACCTCTAGGCAGAACCAAGGAAAATTAAGGAGAAAAAAATTAAAGTGGGGTTGTGGGAATTCGAACCCACACCCCTATGGCCAAAAGGGGAGATATTAAATAGAAGGAAATAAAAATAAAATGAGGTTGTGGGGGTTTTATCCCACATCCTCTCAGTCCGACAGAGCGAAATTAGAAGAGAGAAATTTTGGAAAAAATATAAAATGGAGGCGTTGGGGGTCGATCTTGTGTCCCCAAGCAGTGTGGATTAAACGAACATAAATAAAAACGTAAGTGTTATCCAAGGGATCTGAAACCGGGTTCCCTTGCCCAAATTCTTTATTGATACATAAGTCATACATGAATAGATGTTCATATATTGCTGCCTACATAGTTCGAAATCAATGATCTTGGCATACATACAAGATGCATAAGTCTTATGCCGCATAATTTTAGGAAGATATGAATCACTTAAACGAACTATGAATGAAACCTCATTGCCTATACGTATAGACCCACAAGTCTAGCATACGTTTAAAAGTAAGTGAACCTAAGATGTATGTAAAGAAATCATGAAACCTTAGAAGGCTTAAGTAAGAGTTTGAAACACACTAAATGGCCAAGTACATTGGCATATGATGACGTGAACAATGAAAAGAAACCCTGGGAGGGTTAAGTAAGATTGTGCAACACACTATATGGCATATGATGAAATGAGCTTTCACGTAATAAGGGGTGAGTAATTATGAAGAGAAAATGTGCTAAAGTTAATGAATGTGGTGACAACATGATAAGAGGCTAATGTAAACCATGAGGGCAATCTCAAATGAGTCTAAGTGAATATTACAAAAATGTACTCACCTATGAAAGTGTAAAGTTATTGAAGAGACCACTATCTATGAACACTCTAATGAAAGTATTGAGAATAATATACTTAATACCAACGATGAGATTAGAAATCCTCTATTGAGCTATGATAGCGTCATACTAGAAGCCAGCTTCCATAATGTATGAGTTGAATGTAATGGAACTTTATACTGAGAACCGATAGACTAGCTATGAGCGGTGATGCCTTCTTTTAGGAAGGGCGGAGGTTCACGTAATTCTCTTGAGAAGAGAATGTCCAGCATGCCGGGTATGGGTCTCCTTATATCTCCTAGTCTTCAAACCTATACTGCCAATATAGGGATCTAGTGGGGTTCAATTCCTATGTACGCTAGCATGTTTTGGGTCACTTTGTTCGGTGATTCCACTTACTTTCGGTGTGGGGGAGACACTGGATTTCATGATTCTATCATGATCTATGTTGATTAAAGTCAAAGTTCCCCATGATGAATGAGTCCAGCCTCAAATAATGTACACAATGAAATGAATGATACCAAAGGTGTTAGGATTGGATAATCAAGAGGTGAGCCAAACCTAAGTAATGACACTAGGTCATTCTTGATCATTGCACAACGAACCCGATGAAAGTCTTAAACTACATCCTACGTTAGCTGGTGTTCACACTAGACTATGAACAAAATGATGTGAAGTACGTATGAATGAATGTAGTAGACTCTGTGATTTGTGAACACCAATGATGTTAAGTAGTATGTATACATGTATGTTAAGAAACAAAAAAATTTAAATTTTCCACAAAAATTAATCTAGATGAAGTGAGGAAGACGTATGCAGGCTTGTCTGCAACCTTTGAGAGGTCAACGATGCCGGTCTCGTCTGGGATCTAGATTTCAATTGTGACAAATAAGATTTTATTAGGGTAGGTATGATTTTAAATTTGAATTTCTTGGTATATAACTTGTGAATTTTTGTCTACGATGTATTCATATAAGGATGTTGATGACTTACCCTTTTGCCTTATGATAATGTGATTTTGTAAATGTGCTAACCTTACATGTGTGAATTGTAATGAAAGGAAAATACTCATGCAATTCCTATTGATCTATGATGATGACTATATAAGCGGTAGACCGTATAACCTAAACTAAGCTATGATGACATTTCAAAAAAGGAATCTAGCTTAGGACCAAGTGAACTAGAGTGAGGAGTGTCCCTTCCCACATACGGAAGGTAGGATCACTAATGTACTCATTATATTGGATACTATAATGCATATAGCATAAAGTTGGTCCCAACTATGTATCCTATTTCTTGATCCATGTTGCCCCCATTTAATACTATCTAGTGGATCCACGTAGATGTTTTGTTGATGTTTTTGTACTACCTTGGCAGCAACATCCTTCTTTATGTGTAATCTTCCATGTACACCGGATTCCACATTAGCTCTTGTGGTCTATGTCGGTTAAGGAAAGATGTTTCCAAAAGGTAAAAAGAAGTAATGAAGTGAACTCTTACTAGGGTGACCTAAGGGGTTTGACTTAGTTTAGGTAGGGGTATGAGACTCTACCTATGCATTGCACTAGTTAGCCTTGAGGAAAGTCTTCGAAAGATGATTTTATATGCTTATGTGCTTGTAAATGTAAATGATATGTATATGTTGATATTATATGTTGATGAAATTATGATATGTTTATGTTGATATTATATGTTGATGAACCTATATGATGATGGTTTCATTTATGAACATGTGTTTTGTCTCTATTGTTAAAATATGACGATGTTTACTCTTATTGATATAGTATGTGAAGTTGGAAATTGCTTATAGTTCTTATTGGGTTTACTTGATTGAGTAAGGTTATGGCCCCTTCTTAGTCATTTAACTAGTGTATTAATGAGAGTTCATGAGTAAGGGTCTTACTTTGTTATGATGTTATGAACTCTTATACATGCTTGTCAGTATTATAATTTGATGATAGAGTTGTCTTGATTATGTGCTCAATTATGTTGATATGCATGTTTACTAGACTAGACTTGATATGGTTGGTCTTTTGATGTACATGGTCTTGATTTAATGAAGATGTGCTATTGACATTTATTGGTTATTGAATGTGCATAAGGTTTTTCAAAAGAAAATTAGCATGTTTTAATGAAATGTCTGTTTTTAGAATGATTTATATGTTGTTTGTGCATATGATTCCACAATTAGTACAAATGATGTCGTAACCGCATTTCCCCCTTTTCCCCAACATTTTAGGTTCCTGTAGTTGAAGGGTTCGTGAAGACTTTTGAAGAAGACTTGGATCTTCATTCTCCAACATGGGTAGGTCCTCACCACTTCGAGGACAATGCCACTTCTAGTGTATAATGTTGATTAGTCGTAAACACACTTTGTTCATTCTCTTTCATTTGAGTACTATGATTGTACAACATATATATGGCTTTTATTTTATTGAGTATGGGCTATGCCCAATTGTTATACTCTTGTTTAGACGGTTATGATATGTTCATCCGTTTTAAGGGTATATCTTATATATATATATATATCTGTGTGTGTGTGTGTGTGTGCGCGTGTGTGTGTGTGCGTGTGTGTGTGCGTGTACTTGTGTGTTTGAGTGTGTGTGTGCGTGCGCGTGCGCGCCATAGTAGTACAAGACTATGTAATCTTGTTATACGAAGGGTATATGTATACTTGATATGAATATATTTTGTGTAAGAGAGAGGTCTAAGTAAACCTCATGAAGTAGTGTAGATGAAAAGTTTTAATTTTACCGCATTTTTAACCTATGAATACAATGATGAATTCTTAGAGTCTAGTCTTAGTATTCTTGAGGAAGAAGATGATGGCTTCGTCTAGGAGGTACTTCCTAGATGTGACAAACTTTGTATCAGAGCATAAGGTTGAATATCCATAGAAATGATGTCTCATTAAACCACATCTATGAAGATTTTTATTTGTAATTTTGAAGCTCCACACCTATGAAAGAGAGATTATGTAATGCATAGAAAATCTCAATCTTCTAGCATCCTACATCGTGCCTCTAGAGTATTATTATGTGGTTTCACCTTAACCTTGTATTGTGGTTATAGGTATGAATACTCGAAGGGCATCTGCTCGAAGGGCTGAAGAAGAAATGGATAATGTTGGAAATCAAGACTATCAAGTCCCTCCACATAACAATTAAGTGCCTCTACTTGAAGAAGTTGCTATGGGTGATCAAGTTTTGAATGCTCCTCCACCGATGACCGATTGAGATATAAGGGAAGCCTTTCTAACTTTAACTCAACCCATGACCTCTCAAGCTAATGTCGTCACTTCTCAAGTTCATGCTATGATGGCCCAAATGAATAGGGAGGTTGGACCTCATGTGCCTCAATGATAACTACTATGGCCTCGCATTTGAGAGACTTTGCTAGAATGAATACATCTATGTTCTATGAGTCGAGGTCAGATGAGGACCTTCAAGATTTCCTCAATGAGGTCCACTAGATTCTCTATGTTATGGGTGTGATCTCAATTGAGAAATCTGAGTAAGAGGCATATTAATTCAAAGATGTGGCCCAAACTTGGTATGTGCAATGGAGGGATAATGGGGCACTAAGAGGTGGTCCAGTGACTTTGGAGATCTTCAAGAGGGATTTTCTTGATAGGTTGTTTCCTAGAGAGATGAGGGAAGCTAAGATGGTAGAATTCATAAAACATTGTAAAGTAGGTTTGAGTGTACTGTACTATTCCTTCAAATACACTAAATTGTCCATGTATGCTCCATCCTTGGTTTCAAACCCAAGGGGTGACATGAGTCCTTTTCTTATGGGGGTGTTCGATGAATCAGTGGAAGAATGTCGTTCAACTATGCTTCATTATAATAATGAAAATCTCTCGTCTCATGGTTAATTCTTAATAAGTGGAAGAAACTAGGATAAGGAGAAAGAGTAGGGAGGCCAAGAAGGCCAAGTATTACGAAGGTTGTTCCTATAAGAGTAGGCTTGACATTCAAGACAAGCCTAGGTTCAAGAAGAGGTTTTTTAGTCAAGTTCCTTCCGAATTTCCCAAGGCTCATCAAGATAGGTTTTATAACCCTAAATCTCAAAAGGGAAAAGGTACTAGCTCACCTAGCAAGAATCCAACTTCTGGAAAGTGAGGCATAAAAAATATGCTGATTAGCTTGTTGGGACGGATAATTGCTTTGGGTGTGGCAAGAGTGGCCACAAGGTTAAGGATTGCCTAATATAAACGGCCAATATAAAGGAAGTGGGCAATCTCAAACTACTTGTTCTAATGTGGATGATCTAATGAAGAATCACTTTTATACACTACACACTTATCCTTTATTACTCCCCTGATAGCTATGAAGTTTGCCGAGGTTAAAATCCAAATGGAACGATAAGTGTTTCCACATTTTATGGGAGGTAATTTGCATCAGTTCAATTACTTTTTACATCTTCCATCAGTTTGAGTTAATTTGATTTTAAAATTATGATGAATTATTCAGAATAAGATGCCATGTTACAGAACATATTGAAGAATACGATAGGGCGTCAAATTTTTTCAGTTACTAACCTCTTATATTTTCTTGTTTTTTTTCAAAGAAGCAAAATGGGCGGAGCTGTTCTTTAAGCTACTTTCTTCAGTTACTATGCTCTTATATTTTCCTGGGTCTTTTTTCCTTTTTACTGCTCCCATTTTCTTACAACAATATTCTATTCTTGATATATGCTCGAGATAGCAGAACTCCACGCTTATGAGGAAGAAGAGGAGGTTAAATTGTTCGAGAGGTTTGTTGACAAACTATAAGCATAGTAAATGTACTAGAATATGAATTTCTCATCTTTTCTTAGCTATGTTATTTTATATATACTTTTATTATTAAAATAATATGACTCCTCACTTAATAGATTTAACATTCCCAGGAGAGGCTGAGCCACACCAAATACAAAGAAAGCATCTAGAATTGGAACTTCATGCCGCAGAGCAATAAATGAAATTAGTGATTGAAATTCCTAATTTATATTAGTTATATAGAAATCTCTCAAGATTTAGTTGCACGTTACTGCCTATGTGAATCAGTTTTAACAACTACAACTAATTTTTCCGACTGCTCTTCTTGCCTTAAATGTTTAACAATTGTTCAGTTGTTATTCAAGATAGATTTCTCATGTTTAAACCACACTAGCAACTATCAGAACATTAGCAAGAATAGTAACCCGAAGAAAACAAACAACACGCCAAATCAGAGATGAAAATAGAAAATAACTCGCAAAAGAGGAGGCATAGCTAAGATTATAGTAGGCAGTAAACATAGTTTCAGTTAGACAAAAATGGAAGAATTAGATAGTAAAATATAATTGATTATTTTGACATACATAATACACTATGATATTATCTATTTATATTAGATAATTTCATAATAGTGCAATTGCAACTACATTTTTTTGTTAGATAGAAAGTTGTTAGGAACTAGTGGCACGTGATTACACTCAGGGATCTGTTGAACAATTGCAACTACTTTCTATCACTACTAATCTAAAAATACAAAAATATTTCACTTGTAATTCATGTTTAATACAACTCTCCCTGTAGTCTCTCAAACACAATTTTAGGTAATTTAGCTCCGAGTACCTCTGTTTCAAGAACAATTTGGAACACGCTATTCTCTTAAGATCAATCCCATTCACAGTTTGGATCTTATCATACAATAAACTTTAATATTTAAAAGAATGAACATCTAGTTTAAAAGAAAAGGAATATATCAACAAGCAAATGTAAAAATCGCACAAAACAAACAACAAATCATATTTACAGATGGAAAAAATCAGCTCGAGAGGGTAGAAATACCTGATATTTGAGTAATATAAAAAATAGAGATTGGGTTGAGACCACAGCTAGTTAAACCTGTACTTTCTTTGTTTTGAGAATACATAGATTAAATGCTGAGAGCTCTTACCTACGTTGAGATCGTTGCAAACAGATGCTACTAGGGTTTCCTTATACACAAAATTATTCTTAGAAACAAGCATATTTTGTCATAATTTTTTTTTTAATTCTAGTTACACTTATTTTTGGCTCTAGTTTTTTTGAAAATTGAACTTTTTAAAAATATTAAGTTGCCGCAATTTCTCTCCAACGTACCCCAAAATTATAATTTGGGACCACCTATTAATTTCTCTATGGATTAGATCAATCACCTTCGCAAAAACATACATTAGTAAGGACTGAACTAAAATCTTGTCCCAATAGATATACTTTTAGAGATAGGATTATAAACTCGTCCCTAAATGTTGGTCTTAATTAAAAAAATTTCTTGTAGTGAGGTGAGGATATACCAAAACGGCATTTCGGGCATGATATGGTCACTATGAGTTCCTAGTAATGTCCTTTGGTCTCATTAATGTCGTTACGATGTTTAAGCATCTCATGAATCGGGTGTTTCGAAGATACGTAGATTCATTTGTTATTGTCTTCATAGATGAAAACTTGGTATATTCAAAAAATGTGGGTGAACACATGAATCATTTGAGGGTGGTGTTAAGAGTACTTAAGGAACACTAATTATTATCCAAATATAGCAAATGTAAGTTTTGGTTGAGGTCGGTGGCATTTCATGGTCATATCATCTATAGTGAGGTGGTTGAGGTTGATCCATGGAAAACCGAGGTGGTGAAATATTGTCCTAAACAGTTGACTCAACTGACATTAATACTTTTTGGGCCTAGCGGAATATTATAGGAGGTTTGTGGATGGTTTTGCATCCGTGTATCTCCTTTGACTACTTTGACTCAAAAAAGTGTGAAATGTGAGTGGTCGTAGGCATGTGAAAAGATCTTCCAAATCATGAAAGAGAGGCTTACCACCGCTCCGGTGTTGAATTTACCGGAGTGAACAAAGATCTTTGTTGTGTATTGTGATGCATCCCGAGTGGGCTTAGAGTGTTTCCTTATGCAACATAGGAAAGTAGTAGCTTATGCTTCTAGACTACTTAAGGTGCATGAGAAAAATTATCCAACTCATGATCTTGAGTTATCTTTCGTGGTGTTTGCCTTGAAAATATGGAGGTATTATTTATATGGTGTCCATGTTGATATGTATACTGACCACAAGAGCCTCAAATATCTTTTTACTCAAACGGAGTTGAATTTCTAACAAAGAAGGTGGTTGGAATTGTTGAAGGATTATGACATGAGTGTTCTCTATCATCCCAACAAGGACAATGTGGTTGCGGATGACTAAGTCATATGACCATGGGTAGTGTGTCTCATGTAGATGAAGCCAAGAAAGACCTAGTGAAAGATGTTCATAGGTTGGCTAGATTGGGTATTAGATTGGAAGATTCTCAAAATAGTTGTTTTATGGTCCATTAAACTCCAAATAAACTTTGGTGGTTGAGGTGAAGTCTAAGAAACACCTTGATCAACCATTGATTGAGTTAAAGTAATTGGTTCTTTGAAAGATTAATGATTAGTTCTCCTTTGGAAGGGGGGGGGGGG